>NC_143489.1:74624954-74852454 GCF_027475165.1 Benincasa hispida
AGATTCTCTGATAAGAGAAGAGCGACCAATAACATTGTCAAAAAGGACGGGATCATTATTCTCAAACATTTTCATCAGTAGAAACATAGTCATGATTTGCACTTACTTTCGAATCTTGAATAGTCTAGGATATCAAAACCGAAGGGCCACCAATGGTAGAAGAAGCACCAACAATATCCGGAGCAACAATTTGTTCAATCTTACTAGAAGTACAAGTACGAGGAGAGATATTCACACATGAGTCAATAATAGTGGAAGAAGGCATTCCAGGATTTTTAGAGACATTAATAGACCCAGGCAACACATGCAAAGAGGAGGAGAAAAGGTAATGCTTAGGAAAATCAAAGGACAACGGATTCACATTTAAAGAACCACCACCACCACTAGAAAGAGGAGAATTACGGCAGCTAACACATTGCACAATAGCAAGAGGGCAAATTTAAACAATATTAATAGGATAAGATGCATGCACGAGATTCTTAGTAAGTATAGCTATGTTATTACCTTGATCAACATGTAAGTCCCCAGAAGTAGGAGCATGGTGAGGACTCGAATGATTCTGTTTGGAGGCAGAGGAAGTACTTTCATTTGGACCCCAAAAGCATTAACCCTTGAAGTCGACCCATTAGACTTAACATTATGAGGACGATTTGTCAACTTGCAAAGGTTTACCATATACGCGAAAGTATTACGAGTACAATTCCTTGTATCCACCATGATGAAAACACAGAGAAACTGAAAACTCAACATAGAATAATTACACTCAGTATTAAAAAGAGAAGATTCAAAGATGCAACAAAGAGAAGAGTTGAGAGAGACAAGTCTGAGACCTTGTGAAGAATCGACACTGTTTAAATAGAAACGTGGGAATGTTTTAATACCCGTAATAAATGGGACATCAATCAAAGGATATGAAATCCAACTGTCGGTGCACATCTCCCAATACATCATAACTGATAGAGGTGGAAACAGTTCGGTTCGATATGATTTAGTGGTCAAACCGAACCAAACCGAATTTTCTAATATGTAAAATTGAATCAAATCGATTTACTGGATCAAACTGAACCGAACCGAACCACATATATGTGATTCAGTTCGGTTTTAAATTCAATTTTGGTATTTTGAAAAATCTATGTTATATTTTTTAATTAAAAAATGGTTCGGTTCGGTCTGATTTTATGTTCAATTTTGTTCTTTAAATTAAAATAATTTTGGTTTTAAATTCAATTTTACTCTATTTTTATATATATAAATATATAAATATATATATTACTTAAAAATGGTTCTTTTTGGTTTCAAATTTAGTTTTCGAAATAGAAACCAAATTGAATCGAATTAATTCGGTTTCAAAACTTCATCAAACCGGACCGAACTGCATTTTTTGGTTTCACTGAGTTTTCAGTTCAGTTCTGTTTAGTTTGGTTTTTAGAAATTGTTCAGTTTTGCAGTTTGATTGGCCACCCCTAATAACAGACATTAATGGCTATACTGGCAGCTTACACAACCCAAGACTTGCCCTTAAAGATTCAAATGTAACGACATCCAGTGGTTTGGTGAAATTGTTCTAATATACTCAAGAGAGATGACTTTGTTTTCAACCAGTTCGCGGATAAAATGATGTCTAATGACGATGTGCTTTGTTCGACTATGGTGCACCAGATTCTTTTAAATGTTTATGGCACTCATGTTGTCGCAATATAAGGTCATAATATCATGGAACACATTATACTTAGTCAACATTTGTTTCATCTAGAGTAATTGAGCACAACTACTACCTACTGCAATATATTATACTTCGACAATAGATAGGGATACACAATTCTGCTTCTTACTGAACCATGAGATAAGATTATTCCCCATGAAGAAGCATCTAGTTGATGTACGTCTTGTACCTTCAATACACCCTACCTAGTCAACATCGTAATACCCCACAAGATTAGAATTTTTATCAAATTGTACAAAAGATCATAGTTAAATTACCAAGCACAAATTTTAGGAGTCTCTTCATGTTGGTCATATGACTGGTTCTTAGGTTGGGTTAATACTGAGCTCATACACCGATGACAAAAGCAATGTCAAAATGACTAGCTGTCAGATATACCAAGCTCTCTATCATACTTCTACAAAGGCTTTCATCAACACGTACAACTTCAGAGTCTTGAGTGACTTTGGCATGTGTAGCAGCCGGAGTACATTTGGGTCACACCTTAACCACCCTAAATTTTCTCACCGTATTTCTAGCATACTTCTCATGAGATATAGGAAAATCCCCTCTTCCCTTTGCTTAATTTGTAAACCAAGGAAATATGTCAATTTTGCCACCATACTAATTTCGAACTCACCTTTCATTTGATCAACAAAGGCATCTACCATACTTGGCGACATTGCCCTAAAAATGATGTCATGCATGTAGATTTGGGCAATAATAAAATTCTGAGCAACACTTTTTATAAATAAGGTCTTGTTTATTCTTCCCTGAGTATACCCATTCTTTGTTAATAAGACTGCTAATCTATCATACCAGGCTCGTTGTTTAGAAGTTAAATAGATATTGTTAATTCTACCTAATCTGAAACAAACAAAATTTGTAAAGCCCAAACAACAACTAAAATTGACTTGTAGTTAAAACAGAAGTAAGAGGTTGATCCATAGGGAAGACTTTTTTAATCTTTTCTTAAGCTAAGTTCGACTATAAAAGCTATAAAACGGGGTTTTCATAAAGCAAAAAACATACTAAAAATCAAGAGACAAAGGATAAATGTAAACAAGTATAGTACAATCATGCTCCTAATTCGAGTTAGGGGTTCAGTACAATTCCTATCATCGAATTCTACAAATTAAATTCACAATCGAATTATGCTCACAGCTACTTATTTAACTCGATTAAGCTAGCCCCTACAAAGGTAGACAACTAGTAATAACCTAGTCAAGAGAGCATCCTAAACATTGATTAGGTTTAGGTAGGCCTAATCTTAATCAACCTACATGCTTCTACCTCTATTGGGTTCGATAGTGGCCATAAAGAATAGAAACCACACGCATTAAGTTCTAGGATTCAATTGCATCAATTAGTTGTTAAGATAGTACTCAATTAACAAAATTTTCTCCAAAACTAGTAATTAATGCATCCTAGGAGTGGCCATAAAACACAAAATTATTATTGCCTCTTGTAGATCTTGGCTAGACATTCTATCGAACACATTGAAAGCAATACATTCAATCATGATTATGACAAAACCAAGCATCTAGGCTATACATGTTCAAGATATAGATCATTCAACCTACTTCGTGAACTATAAATTAGATTCAATAATGCTCAATTCAGATTGCAAATGATAAAGAGAAAGAGAAAACTCTAAATAATTACAAGAACTCTTGAAATTAGAAACAAGATTCAATAACTACTTCACAAACTCATAGACAAATTCATGAAGAATTAAAAAATGTTGCTTACAATCCAAAGAGGAAATCAAAATCTAACCTAAATGGGAAACAAAATTACCAAAGAGACAAAATGATACAGAGAGAAATCCCAGCCGTCATGAGAATTGAGCTTCTTCTTTCGCCAAAATGAAAGAAAAAGTATTTATATTCACAATGTAGCATCGCCACGCTGAGGTTAGTATTGCAACGCTAAATCATAAAAAGGCTTACAAACTTTGAATATGACCTGTGATGCTGCCCTCGATGCTAGGTTGCACAAGGCACGCACGTGCGGAAAGTCCCGTCAAAATCCGGAGTGTTGAAACACTGTTGGGAGTGTTTTAATGTTGTCCTGTTTTGCAGCAGATGGGTGCTTTCTGTCTTCAAGCATTGCTCGACGTTTCTGGGATGCTCTTGATGCTGGGTCTGATGACATTTTGGTAGTTACTCCGATTTTCTTAAAGTTTGTTGAGTTTTTGGTTATTTTTTATCCTTTTTAGCCCAATTTCTCGGAATGGCTCCTAATCTCTGATAACTTGTAGAAATACAAGTTATTTTTTCTCTTAAGTTAGAACAACTAAGTATTTTAATGATAAACTCTCATAATTTTTATTAGAAACACATGGTTTATTCAAACATCAGCAAACTCATGCAAAAGAAGCTTTATTACTAAAAATCACGGCACTGACGCACTGTATTACAGGATTTCAACACAAGAATTAACATTAACGCATTAGACAAGTGCCGTAGGAAAAACTCTTAATGCATGGTCCATGTGTCGGAGGGAGTTCAACGCAAAGAAGAATCATTGCTCAAGGCTGATTGTGTCACATCACCACTTGCAAGTATGGGCACCTGCAGCAGGCGGCGTCTGAAAAGCTTCCAAGAGTCAGGCGGCCAACCAGGGCATGGACTTTAATGCTGACTAGGGCATGGACTTTAATGCTGCCCATTCACCAAGTGGACTTGACCAACGCCTATAAATAGATGAAGTCCCTCCGGTGTTAAGAGTTCGAAAATCATAAAGATCCTTACTCTCTGTAAATTGTAGTTATAGTCTTAATTTTGTAGAAGTTGTGCCATGGTGTTGAGACGATCAAAAGGGTTGAGAACTACCACCACCGTCGGTCAGGGAGCGGAGGACGCCACTCTTGAGTAAGACACTCCATCCACTTCCCATACAAGTGATTGTACACAACGAGATTGAGCCAAAGAACTACAAGAGATTGTATTCTTTGGCTTGACTCAGTTTCCTTCTTATTTATTGCTTTCATTCCATTCGATTGAATATTGCTTTTGTAAAGACTCCTTGTTTCTTTATAAAATTCATATATTTGATCCCTCATACTTGCTATAGTTTATTTCTTGTTTATGTTGAATGCATTAATACTCGATGCACAATTTCATTCTAACGCTCAAGCCAACTTGACAACTTGGTAAAAGCATCCTTAACTTAGATTGATCGAAAGAATAACTAAGCCGCATCAAGTAGAGTGCCTAGTACAGCTAGAAATAGACTTATTAGTGTTTCCTACATTCTGTGTTAGACGCATGTATCCTAGAGATAGGCTTTGTATGTTATTCGCATTAAGAAGTGTTGAATAAGGTCTAACACATAAACAAACATATAAGCAAATCATCCCATCTCATCCACATCACATCTTAGCTTTGTACACTCATCTTAGACCGACGCATCCTCTTACCTCAGCTTCCATTTTCGCATGACCCATCATTCACCACTCAACTCTTTTGTATCTTCTTGCATAGGCACAACAAGTTAGTGTAAATAATACATCTCTCATATTCATTTAGGAAAACCCCTACAATAGATACAATGCAAGGTCTGCATTTGGTTAACTCAATCCCTGAGATCGACCCTAGACTTACCAGGAACCTAAATTAGATTTATACTTGGGTCTAGTTTAGGAAAACTTGAATGTCCTTATTAGGAGTTGTGTGCGTTCTGTGCATATAACTAACACCCCAACGCGTTACTATTACTTAAACGCACCAAAGCATAAACGCATCACTTATAATTAGAACTTATTTCTCCAATTTATTTTATACAATACACTCCTAGAGTATCTCACAATAGCAACGAACAAGTTTTTGACGGCGTTGCCGGGGATTCAGGACCATCCAACGTAGGAACCGATCAAACCGTCGTCGAAGGTTAAGGCAACAATTTCTCAGACAACAGAACAGGCAGCGAGCAATGGCGGAAGAACACCCAAATCAGCAACTAGCGCAACAACTAGCTCATGCTTCATAGAATTTGATCGTGATGGCGAATAGCAGCACGCGTCCCATGAGGGAATACAAGTCCCTTGTACTATATGATTTCTCTTCAGGAATCATATACCCAACGCTAGATGGAACCAGGTTTGAAATGAAATCTGTTATGCTCCAAATGCTCCAAACTACTGGACAATTTGGGTGTGGTTATGGTGAAGATCCTCAAGCCCATATGAAGCGTTTCCTGGAAACGTGTAATTCCTTTATGATTCCTGGAATCACCCCAGAAGTAATCAGGCTGTCCTTGTTTCCCTATTCTTTGCATGATGACGCAAAACAGTGGGTGAGTTCACTGGAGCCTAGTGAAATCACCACCTGGGAGAAGTTGGTGGAAACATTTATGCAAAAATACTTCCCACCTACCACCAACGCGAGGAGACGTCGAGAGATTATGAACTTTGAACAAGAAGATACTGAGACCTTAAGTGTCGCATGAGAGCGTTTTAAGGGCTTAGTCAAAAATTGCCCAAACTATGGACTACCACTGACTATCCAAATGGAGACGTTTTATGGAGAACTGAATAGAGCATCACAGATGGCAACAGATGCAGCAGCAGCTGGTGAACATATGGACAAATACTACACTGAGGCTAAAGAGATACTAGACCGCATTGCTAAACACAATATGGAATGGTTGGATGGTACATATGATGGAAGAAATGACAGGAGAAGGAAATCTCAGAATGTTAATTCTGTTAATGCCAACGCAATAGCCACACTTTTTGCTCAAGTGGCTATGACGACCAGCCTTCTGCAGAACATAACGCTAGGAAACGCATCAAATCAGCAAAAGGTGAATCAGGTAGAGGCGTTTGGGCAGCCCACGGTCAACTGTGTGGGCTGTAGAGATCCTCACTCCTATGCTGAATGTCCACAAAACCCTCAGTCAGTATGCTTCATCAAAAACAACCCATTCTCTAATACATATAACCCTGGATGGAGAAACCATCTAAATTTTTCTTGGATAGGAGGAAATCAGAAGGAGCACCACCCAGGGGCAAACCATCAGCAAAGGAATGGACTATCGCCTACATTTCAACAAACGCATCAGCAACATCAACAACCCTTCAATAGAGAAGGACAGGCGTCAAGCTCAAGATCTCCGCTTGAGAACCTATTGAAGGAGTACATAGCCTAGAACGATGCGTTGCTGAAAAGCCAAGCGTCATCGATCAGAAACCTGGAGATCCAGGTAGGGCAGATAGCAAGCAAGTTGAAAAACAGGAAACCTGGCGTTCTACCTAGCAATACTGAAACACCTGGGAACAATAATGGGAATGAGCAATGTTACGCGATGACATTGCATAGTGGAAGAGCTCTTGAAGAAAGAATGAATCCAAGAAATAGAAGTCCTTCGAAAGAACACATTACACGTTCAATGGATCAGGAAGAAAGAACGCCCAAGACTACAAGCCATTTAGAAACCAGTACGTCTAACACGGGAAAGCCTAAGGTGTCACTGAATGCACCATTCCCTAGGTGTCTGATGAAGAAGAATGATGAACATCAATTCAAGCGCTTTCTTGAGCTCTCAAAGCAACTGCACATCAACATTCCACTTATAGAGGCTTTGGAGTAGATGCCAACATATGTAAAATTTCTGAAGGAAATTTTGACAAAGAAGAGAAAAGTTAGTGAGAAGGAAGTGATAGCACTAACGCAGGAATGTAACATGTTTGTAAGCAAAAATCTACCAAAGAAGCAGAAAGACCCTAGGAGCTTCACTGTTCCTTGTTCAATAGGAGGATTGGATGTGGGTCATGCGTTGTGCGAACTAGGAGCCAGCATTAATCTCATGCCACTTTCAATTTTTATGAAATTGGGGATTGTCGAAGCACAACCTACTTCTGGTACCCTTCAGCTCGCTGACAAAACAATTAAGTACCCCAAAGGGAAAATTGAAGACGTTTTGGTGAAGGTTGACAATCTCATATTCCCAACAGATTTTATTATCTTGGACTATAAAACAGATAGGGAAATACCAATTATCCTCAAACGAGCCTTCTTAGCTACCGGGAAAATTTTAGTTGACGTGCATAATGGTGAATTAACTATGCGCGTGGACAATGAAGAGGTGAAGTTTAATATGCTCAACGCATTAAAGTTCCTAGACAGTGAAGATTGTCAACTAAACAACATTGATTTGCCTGAAGAAGAGACTCATGTATGTGAGGTCCTCGTGTTGGAGGAGAGCTTGAAGGAATCAGAGCCGCCAAGTATGAGTGAATGGCGGACAAAACCAACGCGTCCATCACTTGAAGAACCACCAGAACTCGAGTTGAAACAGTTAACTGGACACTTAAAAGATGCATTCCTTGGAACCAACAACACTTTACCTGTGATCATTTTCGCAAATCTTACAGAGCCTAATGAGAAATCTCTCTTGCAGATGCTAAAAAAGCACAAGCGTGCAATAGGCTGGACACTTGCGGATATCCGAGGGATAAGTCCATCTTATTGCATGCACAAGATTAGGCTGGAACAAGGGAAGTCGGGGTCAATCAAGCCTCAAAGAAGGCTAAACTCCATAATGAAAGGAGTGGTCAAGAAGGAGATTTTAAAATGGTTAGATGTGGGAGTTATTTAGCCAATATCCGACAGTAGTTGGGTAAGTCCAGTCCAATGTGTTCCCAAGAAAGGGGGAACGACCGTGATAGTCAACAGTAATAATGAACTCATACCCTCGAGAACTGTCACGGGCTGGAGCATCTGTATGGATTACCGGAAGCTCAACGCAGCAACTAAGAAAGACCATTTCCCCCTTCCTTTCATCGATCAAATGCTTGACAGACTTGTAGGTAAAGAATTTTATTACTTTCTTCATGGTTATTTTGGTTACAACCAGATTCTGATAGATTCGGAAAATTAAGAGAAGACTACGTTTACTTATCCCTTTGGAATATTTACATTCAGACACATGCCCTTTGGGCTATGTAACGCACCAGGGACATTTCAACGATATATGATGGCCATCTTCTCTGACTTCCTAGAAAAGACCATTGAAGTCTTCATGGACGATTTTTCAGTCTTTGGAGACTCATTCTAGTCATGCATTGATAATTTGGAGGCCGTCCTCGCTCGATGTGAGGAGACAAACTTGGTGTTGAATTGGGAGAAATGTCATTTCATGGTGACTGAAGGAATTTTCTTGGGTCACAAAGTATCTAAGGCTGGCTTGGAAGTAGATGAAGCCAAAATAGATGTCATTGCAAAAATTCCACCACCAGCAAATGTTAAAACTTTACGAAGTTTTCTAGGGCATGCTGGCATTTATAGACGGTTCGTTAGAGGATTCTCTCAGATTGCGCAACCTCTGAGCGCATTACTAGAGGCGAACCGACCCTATGACTTTAATGAAGACTACACTGACACATTTGAAACTTTAAAGTATGCATTGACGACAGCCCTAATACTGATAGCATCGGACTGGACGCAACGTTTTATTCTTATGTGCAACATGAGTGAAGTGGTAGTAGGAACAATGTTAGGCCAGAAGAAGGGTAACTTGATACATCCCATCTCCTACGTGTCTAAAACATTAAATGACTCTCAGGAACACTATACCACTACTGAAAAGGAAATGTTGGCTGTAGTGTTTGGTATTGAAAAGTTTCGATCTTACTTAATTGGTGCGTCAGCCACCATATACACCGACCACTCAGCCATAAAATTCCTGATGAGCAAAAAGGACACAAAGCCAAGGTTGATAAGGTGGGTGCTGCTACTACAGGTGTTTGATATCGATATCCAGGACAGAAAGGTAACAGAAAATCGGGTGGCTGACCACCTATCCAGGCTGAAGAATCAAGAAATTCAAGCCCAAGAAAGTGAAATCAAGGATGCATTTCCTGATGAAAGCCTGTTTAGAGTTGAAGGCAGATAACCTTGGTATGCGGACATAGTCAATTATTTAACCACCAAGCAATTCCCTGGGAACTTCAACTCTCAGCAGAAGAAACGGTTAATTCATGATAGCAAGTTTTATTTTTGGGATGAACCGTTTCTATATAAACAAGGCCCTGACTCCATACTGTGTTGATGCATTGCGAAGGAAGAGACACGACGCATCTTAGACGAGTGTCATGACTTTCCCTACGGAGGGCGGTGGGCAAAGAACCGTAGCGAAGGTTCTTCAAAGCCGATACTTTTGGCCCACCCTCTTTAAAGACGCAAGGGAGTTTGTTCAAAAATGTGACCCCTGCCAACACACCGAGAATATTTCTTCAAGGGACACAATGCCCTTGAACAATATTCTCGAAGTTAAGTTGTTTGATGTTTGGGGCATAGATTTTATGGGACCTTTTCCCCTATCCTGTGGCCAACAATACATCCTGCTTGCAGTAGATTATGTATCTAAGTGGGTAGAAGCAATGGCCTGTGCTAAGAATGATGCATCCACTGTATCTAAGTTTCTTACCAGGAATATCTTTACACGCTATGGAACCCGAGAGCCCTGATAAGCGATGAAGGTATGCACTTTATTAATGGCATCATCTCCAAATTACTTGAAAAATATAATGTTAGGCACAAGATTACCACTGCCTACCACCCACACACAAACGGTCAAGCGAAATCGAGAAATCAAGTCCATCTTGGAGAAAGTCGTCAATGCAACGTGGAAGGATTGGGAACAGAGGCTGGATGAGGCGCTCTGGGCCTACAAGACTACTTATAAAACTCCTATAGGTATGTCTTCATATTCTCTTGTATTTGGAAAAGCTGTCATTTACCTGTAGAGTTGGAGCACAAGGCGTGTTGAGCAGTTAAGAAGTTAAACATGAACTTGGATGCCGCAGGCGTTTAACGCAAACTTCAGCTCAACGAGCTCGAGGAGTGGCGATTGAACACGTACGAGAACAACAAGCTGTACAAGGAAAAGACAAAGCGTTGGCATGATCAACGCATCAGTAAGAAAGAACTTGTTGTTGGCCAAAAATTTTTATTGTTCAATTCACGTATGCGTTTGTTTCTAAGAATGCTAAAATCCATGTGGTCAGGACCTTTTATCATTAAAGCAATCTTCCCATATGGAACTGTGAAAATAACACGAGAAGATGGCACCAACGCATTCAAGGTAAACGGCCAAAGAGTAAAGCCTTACTTTGAAGATGGACTAAAATGCCAGACGTCATCTTTCGCACTATGCGAAGCCAGTTGAGCCCGCGTCAAAGTGTTCCTACGTTTGCAATGCCATATATTCCAGGGACGCTTTGCCCACCCTTGTTTTTTTTGCATTTTGTATTTTATGATGCGTTTGAATTTGTTTATTTAGTTGTTTGGATGTTTTTAGATTGTCTTTGTCTATGTTTTTGCTTTACAAAAGTTGGAAACTTGTTTGTTTTTCTTTAAAAAAAGTTGTGTATGATCGAATTTTGAACAACGGACGCGTTAGACACAAGTCTAACGCATGGCCCAGTTGAAGGGACACATCTCGAGAACACAAAAACACTCAAGTATTTAGATAACCAAGATGACCCTTCAAATTCACATTTATTGCAGACGTCAGGCACCGCCTGACGTCAGCCACTACCATCTCCCTTCCTATAAAAAGGGCCAACGATTCAAGTTCTTCTTCTTCTTCTTCTTCATTTCGCTCTCGAACCCTCTGAAACAAAAAAAAGGAAAACCGAACCCCTCCATCTCCCTCGCTTCCATCGCTTGAGCTTCTTCGGCCACCATGTCATCTGCTTCAGATAGCCAAAATCAGAGCGTTAGCTTTAGGAACAACTCCTCGGTAAGCTCTTACTCCTCTGTCTCTGTGTCGATTTCACCCCCCTCAAGCCATAGAAAAACCACTAAAGCCCTCGCCCAAACCAAACCCACACACGGTGGAGCTGCCTCTTCCTAGCGGCCGTTCGCTTTGAAACCTTCATCAGCCCCCACGAAACTCCCGTCCAAAGCCTCCAAAACAACCGTTACCCCTCCGACCAAAATCCCTCAATCTAAACCTAAAACCCCTCAACCAAAACCCAAAACTGCCCCCAAGCCTAGGGCCAAGACACCTGCGAAACCAAGGACGCATCCGTTATCTACGGTCGCATCCAAACCCTACACCAAGCCTGCCCCGCCACCAATTATCCTTAACATCACTATGGTGGGTGTAACTCACAATCCACTCCCAGCCTATGCCCACAATGCTTCGTCACTAGTAGTGCGTCCACCACCTCCACTTTCTATCGAACCCTTGGCCACCATCTATCCTGTGGAATCGGACGCGTCGAGCCAACCACCTCTTTTGCCCATCCTCATATCTTCCCCTAGGACGCCTCACACCCCAGTGGGCACCCCTCCATTCACTCCACCCATACCACCTTCTGACAGTCAAGCGTTAGAGCGCAATCTTGAAGAGTTGGCAGAGCTAGCTTGACTCAATGAACAAGAGGTCTTTGGTGCGATCTTGGCATCCTTCAATCAAAGCCAAGAGGAAGAACAGGTGATGCGTTCAGACCCACCAAACGCATCACTTGAGTTAGACGAAGCAGAGCGGTATGCGATGATGCTTGAAGAGGAACTAGAGGAAGAATAAGAAAAAGAAGAAGAAAACATAGAAGGGAGAATTGGCCCTGACGCGTCTCAACCACGCTCATCCGACGCAAATGAAGGGCCTTTAAAATAAAAAAGAGTAACGAGAAAAAGAAAATTGATATTGGATGAAGAAGAAGATGAGTAGTTTGCATCCGGACCTGAGGATGCAACGCATGAAAACAGATCAAGGCACGATGCATTAGAGCAAGAATTAGAAAATTACTAGCCTGCAAGCAAGGGTGAAGGAAGACTGATCTCCAGAGGGAATTGGAGAATGAATTGAGAGAACTGGCAAGGGAAGCAAAAGAGTATGTGGCTGGAATAGCAAGGTAACCGACGCATTACCTAAGAAGACTTTGGGAAGAAAGCATCAGTTTAATGATATACTCGTAGAGAAGGGCTTCATCCCCGAACGCCGCCCATTGCCTATTTACATAACTGAGACAATAAACGCATTGGGATGGAATCAATTCTGCGTTGGGCACACTCGTATCTGGCCCAACCTCGTCCGCATGTTCTACAATAGTGAGTTCAATATGGAGAAAAACACAGCTTTTATTGATGGAGTGTTAGTGCGCTTCTCAGCTGACAGAATAAACGAAGTGTTCAACATTGGCAGTAACCCAGACGCTGAAGGAAATCGTATCTTCGAGCAACCTACGTCAAGTCAATTAGAAGATGCGTTAAGGACAGTAGCCAAGCCTGGAAGCAAATGGCAAACATAGAGAAATGGGGCAAAAATGTTGGCTTCCAGGAATTTAAGTCCAAACGCGAATCTATGGTATTACTTGATCAAACAAAGCATCACGACTACAATGCATGATGAGACATTATCAAAGGAATGCGTCCTGGCTACTTATTGTGTCATACAGTGCATCCCTCTGAACATTGGAAGAATTATAAGGGATCAGATCAAAGCCATCAAGACTAAGCCACGAAGGCAACTCTACTTTCCATGGCTGATCTGTGCATTGTGCGAATGAGGTGGCATCCCTCTAGGGGATGATCATGAAGATGTCGATGGCTTGATAGACATAAAGTTAGTAACGCGTCTACTTCGTGGTTCACCACATCAACCTGCCTTACCTACCAAGGAAGTGGCACCCAAGCCTCGATCATCAAAACGCACCCCCAAAAGAAGACGCGTCCTGATTGTTGAACATAGCAATGAAGCTTCAGAGCATGAAGAACATGAAGCTGAGCCTAAATTCTCGGCTGAAGAAGTGCAACCAGCCCTTGATTTTACTTCCCATGACTCACCATTGGCCCCGCTAGAAAGGAGTCCTGATCAAACGCACTAAGAACCAACTCTTATGGATCAGAACATCCCTTATTCTCTTCCTTCGCCCCAACCAAGTCCAACTCCCAACTTCATGCCTCCTCCAAAAAAATTTTAGCCAACTGGGCTAGGGTCAAGCAACGCAGCAAATTTTGAAGACCGAATTGGAAGAAATGAACCAACACCTCAACGCAGCACAGACTTGGAAGAGTTAAAAACGTTTATCCGTGATCAGCTCAGACTATTGGCCGCATCTATCGAAGGTCTTCAGCAGCAGAATCGAGTACTAAGAGATTATTTAAGGTAGCAAACAAGACGGATGCAAGAACAATTTGTTTACACAACGCAATACATCAATCAGGTCTTGGTTGGAATGTTTGCACTGCCTCCACTACCTGCTCATCTTAGAAACCCTTTACGCTTCATGGATGAAAACCCTGAGGAAGAACACCGAGACGATGTGCTAGCACAATAGAGTTTTGGGGTTTTGGGTTTTTTTTTATTTTTTTTATTTTGATTTAATTGTTCTTCTGCATCTACTTGACTTATTTATTTAATTCATGTGAAATTATGAAAATGAATGAGAAATTTTTTATCATTTTGCTCCTTGCGTTTGACCTTAGCATGCTTGATTTTTTGTTCTTTGGATATTTTCTAAGTCTTGTGCTTGGCCTAACCTCAATGATATCAGCTATATGAAATCTATAAGCATAGAGTAAGAGTTAGGAAAATCAACAAGGTTTGAACTTCTCTAAAAATATTAAGTTTACCTTCTAACGCGTGCAAGCTTTAAGTCTTAAACTCCTTTCAGATTCTCAAAGCCTTTGGAAATTTTGTTTCTCTTTTAGCAATGAGGATTTAGCTCGTCTCCAAATTTGGGATGAGTGTAGCTCATCTCCAAATTTGGGGATGAGGAAAATCCGAGTTAAGATGCATCAAACGAATACATCATAAAGAAAAGGGAACAAAATAAGAAGAATGTTAAACGCAACTCCTCTGTCATTAATTAAAAAAAAAAAAAAAAAAAAAAACCTTAAATGGCATGAGTTTAGTTGGAACAGGCACTTAGCCATAGTTGGATGCTTGCATGACACCCGTGGGGACAAGCCAAATCGAAGTTAAGTCTTCTAGACCAACACGTCCTATATAACTCCTCTATCTAGTCTGAAAAAGATTATATCTTGAAATGCACGGATATTAGATATGAGTTTAGTTGTGAAGGGTTCTTACCCGTAGTTGGATGCTCGCATGACACCCGTGGGGGCAAGCCAAAACGAAAGTGGGATACCTGAAACAATGCATGGGTAAGTAAGTTCATAATCTTTTTCTTTTTATCCAACATTTATTTTACAAAGGACATCTAACGCATTGCTAGTTTAGAAAAAAATAGGAATGTTTTGAGAAATGAAAGGAGTTGTGATAAAAGGCCTGCTGCACCTGGAATTAAACATTAGTCCTTTTAAGAAAAGATTCAATCTGAGTTATATTTTCCGAACTCTTATCTCAAGTTTATGACTCAATATGATGAGAGGCGAACTCTGCACACTTAAGACAAAGGAGATAACAAATAATTATTTTGGAATGCTTGAGGACAAGCATTGTTCAAATTTGGGAGTGGTGATAACTTATAGAAATACAAGTTATTTTTGCTCTTAAGTAAGAACAACTAAGGTTTTTCATGATAAACTCTCCTCATTTTTAGTAGAAACGTATGGTTTACTCAAACATCAGCAAACTCATGCAAAAGAAGCTTTATTACTAAATATCGCGACACTAACGCACTGTATTGTAGGATTTCAACGCAAGAATTAACATTAACGCATTAGACAAGTGCCGTAGGAAAAACTCTTAACGCATGGTCCATGTGTCGGAGGGAGTTCAACACTAAGAAGATTCATTGCTCAAGGCTGATTGTGTCACATCACCACTTGCAAGTATGGGCACCTGCAGCAGGTGGCGTCTGAAAAGCTTCCAAGAGTCAGGCGGCCAACCAGGGCATGGACTTTAATGCTAACCAGGGCATGGACTTTAATGCTGCCCATTCACCAAGTGGACTTGACCAATGCCTATAAATAGATGAAGTCCCTCCGGAGTTAAGAGTTCGAAAATCATAAAGATCCTTACTCTCTGTAAATTGTAGTTATAGTCTTAATTTTGTAGAAGTTGTGCCATGGTGTTGAGACGATCAAAAGGGTTGAGAACTACCACCACCGTCGGTCAGGGAGCGAAGGACGCCACTCTTGAGAAAGACACTCCGTCCACTTCCCATACAAGTGATTGTACACAACGAGATTGAGCCAAAGAACTACAAGAGATTGTATTCTTTGGCTTGACTCAGTTTCCTTCTTATTTATTGCTTTCATTCCATTCGATTGAATATTGCTTTTGTAAAGACTCCTTGTTTCTTTATAAAATTCATATATTTGATCCCTCATACTTGCTATTGTTTATTTCTTGTTTATGTTGAATGCATTAATATTCGATGCACAATTTCATTCTAACGCTCAAGCCAACTTGACAACTTGGTAAAAGCATCCTTAACTTAGATTGATCGAAAGAATAACTAAGCCGCATCAAGTAGAGTGCCTAGTACAGCTAGAAATAGACTTACTAGTGTTTCCTACATTCTGTGTTAAACGCATGTATCCTAGAGATAGGCTTTGTATGTTATTCGCATTGAGAAGTGTTGAATAAGGTCTAACACATAAACAAACATATAAGCAAATCATCCCATCTCATCCACGTCACATCTTAGCTTTGTACACTCATCTTAGACCGACACATCCTCTTACCTCAGATTCCATTTTCGCATGACCCATCATTCACCACTCAACTCTTTTGTATCTTCTTGCACAGGCACAACAAGTTAGTGTAAATAATACATCTCTCATATTCATTTATGAAAACCCCTACAATAGATACAACGCAAGGTCTGCGTTTGGTTAACTCAATCCCTGAGATCGACCCTGGACTTACCAGGAACCTAAATTAGATTTATACTTGGGTCTAGTTTAGGAAAACTTGAATGTCCTTATTAGAAGTTGTGTGCGTTCTGTGCATATAACTAATGCCCCAATGCGTTACTATTACTTAAACGCACCAAAGCATAAATGCATCACTTATAATTAGAACTTATTTCTCCCATTTATTTTATACAGTACACTCCTAGAGCATCTCACGATTGCAACGAACAATCTCTCCCAGGACTGTTTTACCTACAAATTGAGCATTAAAAGCAAACAAACAACACAATTTTGAGGGAATTAACGTAGAAAATATATATCTCTTAAAGACCTATCAAAACACCCCCAACTTAACTCTTGGTCATCCCGAGCAAGTCAAAACTAAAAATATGCATGCAGTCAATAATAACATGTACATTCATGGTACATTCATTCAGAGAAGTCATTCAAAATTTTAATATGTCATTTTGTTTATACAAAAATTCGATTCATATCTCTCTTTTCAAAAACCAAGCAAGCAAATGATACAAATGGGCATTTAGACTTTTTAACTTATCTTATAAATAGTTGAAACCTATTTTTGAAAAGAAAATGTCTTTTTCTTGTAAACTCATAAAAGAAAGGACTACTCGGTTTTAGTTTATTTAAAGGCTAAAACTAGTAGAAAGGTGATATCCAACTCTCAATTCCTCTTCGCCCTACACTGGCTCAGTTATTAGTCTATGGAATACCCAATCTTGCAAAAAAGAGAGACAATTTTAGGACAATGGTGCCTTTTTAATCTCACACACACAAAATGCAATTGACATTTCTTTTACCTAGAAGGATAGCTTTCACACTCACACCTTAGGAACCTATCGTTCTTTTCTCGCAGGCCCTAACTAAACACGATGGAGGCAGCTCTTGTCATCTATATCCATGCACACACACACGTTAGTGAAGGTTATGTTAATTTTGCAAGCATGCTTTATTTTTTTTATACATGCAACTTTTCTTCTTTTCTTTTTTCTTTAAAAAAAAAAAAAAAAACACTAGGCCCTTTTTTTATCCTCTTTTTCTAGACTTGCCTCTAAAACAAGATGGCTTCTTAGACCAAAAGTTGTTCTATCGGGGTGACAAAGAAAATTAAATAGATATGACATTTCTAAGAGTTTAAATATTCTAGATAAATCTAAAAGACTAAGTATTCGATTTTTTTTATGAAATTAAAAGGGAAAAGAAAGTTTCTTTTGAAAGTTTGAGTTTCAAAATTTTGTTAGAAAAGATTTTAAAAAGTTTAAAATTTTATTTGTATCATTTCTTGAAAGAATGCGTCATTAAAGTTCATTGATAAGAATCAAAGGATTGTGTAAAACAAATCATGCATAACAAACAAAGTGAATGAGATTCTTGAATGAAAGAACATACATTGAAGCAATCATGCATTAAAGCAAAAATTAGTCATTTAAAAAAAAAATCAAGATCATGATATTGTTTTTCAGAGAATAAAAAATATGTCATCGAGATGCATAAGAACCTCATCAAGATATATCTAATCAAGATCACAAAATACAAATAACCTGAGCTCAGGTGCTCAAGGGTTCCAGATATTCAATTGTATATCATAGAGCAAAAATTTGTAAGGCCCATTTTTATACAACCCTAATAAAATGTCACGAACATGCAATGTTCCCCACCCCCAACTTAAAAATTAAACATTGTTCTCAATGTTTTTAAATGAAGATATGGGCGAGAAAACAAAAAGAAAGAGAATAGAAAACTATCCTGGTTTCGTGTAATGAGTGGTGGTAGAATTTTTCTTCTTGCATCAACATTTTGGGTTTTTTTTTTCATTTTGTTTGTTGCTACGAAAAAAATAAAAAAATAAAACAAAATAAAACAAAAGAAATGAAAAACTACAAGAAAAAGATAATCTAAAAATTTTCTATTCCTAGAAAGCAAATAAAGGAAAGTAAGAAAATTAAAAATTAAAAATTAAAAAAGATGATGGAATATACTGGGAAAATATATTGATGATGGTCAGTCTGAGTCAGGTGAGCCAGGCTCTCTCTGGACATGTACTGAAAATCGATGCTACTGTAGTAGAGATGGTATCGTTTGCACATGAAGTCGATAGTCCTCTGCATACGTCTAACACAGCGAGCAGTCTCGCGGCTCACCCTTAAGGCTTCAGTAGTTGTTCTAAGGGCTTGCTCACCTAACATGTTTCCACTCTCGG
This sequence comes from Benincasa hispida, assembly GCF_027475165.1. Lineage (NCBI taxonomy): Eukaryota > Viridiplantae > Streptophyta > Magnoliopsida > Cucurbitales > Cucurbitaceae > Benincasa > Benincasa hispida. The sequence continues at coordinate 74,643,658 of NC_143489.1, forward strand.
GTTGCTCATGGGGCTGATCTGGAAGTTCTACCCTATGTGGTTCCTCTCTAAAGTGTTCTTCTTCCTCACCTAGCACTTCTTCTTCTTGTTCATGGAGTTCTTCAACTCCAAGGACTCGGAAGGCTGAGATAGACGTTTTAGAAATTGGAGCTTTACGCCCCATACACTCCTCATTTCTGGGTATTTCTATCCAAGACCTCTGACACAACAAAGTTCTAAGACTAGGGTGTCCTAGGCTACCCGTGGTAGAGCAACGTCCACATCGTTTGATAGAAGCGTGAATAACCCTCCCTACATTTATGGACATACCCTGAATGAAACAATAAAGAAGTTTAGCTCTATCTCTAGTCATGTCGACAGTCTGAGTACAGACATCAATCTGAAACATACAAAAGAATGCAAGATTTGGCCTACAATAGACATATCCGTAGATCTAAACCAACTACAACTCCACTAGAACGTGTCCATTGAACTCCATGCCCACAGAGGGCCTCAATAATCTCTTATTTGTCTAAGGGCTGAGATAGAAACCGTCCATACTCGTCATCATGAGCTAGACCGAAGATTCCATTTATTATAGAGGAAGAAAAAGAGACTCTAACACCGCTCACTAAAGGGACCACAACCTCACTAAGATTGGCCTATTAAGTTTCCCATCCTCTCTCCCGTATTTCGAAAGTGATTTGAGGATTGAAGTTTGGCTCTAAGGTTAATGCCCTTTCTGGTACTAAATTTCTAATAGCTACCACTGATGGTATCTACTCTCAGCCCTTCAGAAGCAAACCTAAGGTTATTAATCTCGGGTTGTGGAGGAGAATTCCTACCACAAGAGCTAATAATATTCTTTCCCTTTTTAGCCCTAGGACCCATAAAGAATTCTTTAAGAAAAAGCTCACAAAATTAGGGATTAATCCTAAGAAAATTCAAATAAACTTTTCTAATTGATTTCTCAACAAAGAAAATTACACCACTACTCGATTTATGAAAATGCAAACAGAAAAATCCCAAGCATTTTATTTATAATTAGCCAAAATTCAACAAAATGACCACAAAACCATTTCATTGAAACAAATCATCCATCCATCAAACAAAACTCAACTACAACTAAGATAATCATTAAAAATTCAAATAAAAAAAGAATGCATTACCTTAGATTGAGTTACAGACCTTGCTTGAGAAGAAGAGGAAAAGCCCTAGAGATAGGTTTTTGGGTAAGAAACCCAAAATTTCAAGGTGGAAATCCTTCAAAGGTGAGGGAAATGATGATATTTGAAAGAAAAAAGCTTGGATTTTAAGTTTGAGGATGAAAATCGGTGGGGGGTGGGTGAAATTTTTTAGAGAAAAAAGGTTTGGAGAAGCGAAATTCGTAATTGAGGTTTCCTTCAAATCGGAGAAACTGCGTTTAAATCGGAGGTTTGTCTCATAGCGTTCTGACGTTGGTTATATAGCATTGTGACACTGTGCCATAATCCATTTTTTTTAAGAAATTAGATTAGGACTAACCTAGCTTTATTAAGAACAAAAATTAAAAATCAAATCTAAAATTAAGACTAATTCTAAAAATGAATCGTAAAAATAAAAGAATGTGTTTTTTTTATTACACATGGCTACCTCCAGGAAGGACAAATTTTTAACATTGATTGCTCGATGCGACCCGTCTTTCTACTTTTCAAGGTACGTAAAAATTTCATACTTCTTTGGTCCTCTCTTAGATGAATCTATATAGCCTAGAAGATCTACAAAAGAACTCGCCTTTTGACGAGAAGCAGAAAAGTCGAATTTTGGTTTTTTAAACATTGGCAAAAAAGAGAAAAAGAAAGAATCGAAAGAATCAAGTGACCCAAAATAGTCGAAAGAAAGAAAAGACTCAACAACTGACTCTGACTTGTAAGGAAAATATGAGTAGTAATAAAAAAATATATGAGATGCCAGAGGGAAGAAGAGAACGAAGTTTGACTACCTCAAACTCAATTACCTGAGACTCCTCAATATGAGGCTCGAACTCATATTTTACCTTACAGACTTGTTTTTGGTACGACGGGGAGTAAATACCATCTAAGTCATTCGATCGAGAGAATTCCTCAAATGTATTGATCTCGATGCAACAGACAATGGAAGGTTTTGAACGACTTTCCAGTGCAAACCCTAGATGTGCAAGTTGAGGAAGAGACTCTACCTCAATGAACATGGTGGTTTGAGTCCTTCTGTGAGTCTCAATAGGTTCCTACACACAGTGAAAAGAAGAATTAGCAAGTTCACACATAATAAAGTCCAAAGTCTTACCTTGACCTATACTTCGAGGAACTAGTTGCTCAGCATTTTGGTCGATGTAAGCAACCTCACTGCAAGGTTCGGTATTATTAGAAGATTGATGATCCCAAGACTCTTCTAGTCCCCCTACTGATTCAGTAATCTGAGCAACGAGGTTACTTAAGTTACTAAATTCAGTTTTAACTTCAGTTGCAAAACTGAAGCTATCTTGTTGGAAACTAGGGGATTCTTGCTGACTGAGGGAAGGTTCCTGCACAATCTCACAAGAATTGATGGAAATTCCTTAACTAATTCTTCTAAAGAACTATCTAAATTAGAGGAAGAGGCATGTATCGACATCAGTGTTTGGGTAGATATCTCCCAAGAAAGGTAATGTTCGCATATAGGACCACGCAAAACCTATATCTTCCTAATAGCCAAATCTTGAACAGGAGAGATTAGTTGAAAAACTTGACTGTTAAGTTTATTTATTTCTCTTACCTCTTACTCTTCCTCTCGTTGACCTGCATATCCCAAAAGAAAAGCACAAAGATATTCATATTCACAACATTAAAATGTGTAACTCAAAGAAAGAAAAATCTTTTTGGTGTTTTAAAGTTTTGTAGTCAAATTTAGCTAAGAAAAAGATTAAATGGTTTAGCCATTCCTTGGCAATGGCGCCATTTTGTTCAAAAGCTAAATAGATATCGTTAATTCTACCTAACCTAGAATAAACAAAATTTATAAAGCTCAAACAACAACTAAAACTAACCCTAATCAACCTACATGCTTTTACCTCTATTGGGTTCGATAGTGGCCATATAGAGTAGAAAGCACGTGCATTAAGTTTTAGGATTCAATTGCGCCGATGAATTGTCAAGATAGCTTACTCAATTGACCGAATTTTCTCCAAAACTAGTAATTAATTCATCCTAGGAGTAACCGTAAAAAACACAATTACTATTGTCTTTTGTAGATCTTGGCTAGATATTCTATCAAACACATTGAAAGCAATACATTCAATCATGATTGTGACAAAACCAAGCATCTAGTCTATGCATTTTCAAGATATAGATCATTCAACGTGCTTCAGGAACTATAAGACACATTCAAGAATGCTCAATTTAGATTGTAAATTATAAAGAGAATGAGGAAAGAGAATTATAATAACTCTTGAAATTAAAAAGAATATTCAATAACTATTTTACAAACTCATAGACAAATTCATGAAGAATTACAAAAAATGTTGCTTACAAACCCAAAAGGAAATCAAAATCTAACCTAAATAGGAAACAAAATTACCAAAAAGACGAAATGATACAGAGAGAAATCCCAACCTCCATGAGAATTGTGCTTCTTATTTTGCAAAATGGAAGAAAAAGTATTTATATTCGTAGGATAGCATAGCAATGTTGAGGCTAGTGTTGCAACACTTAATTGTAAAAAGGCCAAGAAGAGTTGAGCTTGAGTTGTGACACTGCCCTTGACGTTGGTTTGCGCAAGGCGTGCGCACGTGCGGACAATCCCCTCAAAATCTAGAGCGTTGTAACGCTGTTGGGAAAGTTGCAACTCTGCCCTATTTTTCAGTAGATGGGTGCTTTCTATCTTCAAGCATTGCTCAATGCTTCTGGGAGGGTCGTGACACTGGGTCTGATGGAATTTTGATAATTACACCAATTCTCTTCAACTTTGTTGACTTTTTGGTCATTTTTTATCCTTTTTAGCCAAATTTCTCGGAATGACTCCTAATCGCTCCTGGGACCGTTTTACCTACAAAATGAGCATTAAAAGCAAACAAACAAACAATTTTTAAGGAATTAACGTAGAAAATATCTATCTATTAAAGACCTAACACTTGGTGCTTGTTTTAGACCATAGAGTGTTTTCTGAAGTCGATACAGATGTCAAGGACAAGTTGGATCAACAAACCCTTTGGGTTGTTCAATAAATACTTCCTCGTTTAAGTACTCATTCCGGAACGCACTTTTAACATCTATTTGGAACAATTTGAACTTGAGCAAACATGAGATCTCCAAAAGGAGACGAATAGCTTCCAACCATGCAATTAGAGTAAAGGTCTCATCGAAAACAACTACTTTGATTTGAGTATAGCCTTGGGCAACCAACCTAGCTTTATTTCTAGTCATGACTGCATTTTCATTAGTTTTTTTTTTTAACACCCAATTTGTACCAATTACATTTACATTCTCTAAGCATGGAACGAGAGTCCACACATGATTTCTAGCAAACTGTTCTAGTTCTTCCTACATGGAATTGATTCAGGACTCATCTTTCAAAGCTTCATTCACGTTTTTGGGCTACTCTGGTGATGTAAAACATTCATTTCCAATTATTTACAAGTAGTCAACTTTGTTCTTCTTTCGAGTAGTAATCCCTGAGTTCATGTTCCCAATTATGCTACTAGAAGGGTGAGCTTTTTGTATCCTAATGGAATGAGTAGGTTTATCACTATTGTCAGACTCATCGACCTCTGTAGCTGCAGATGTCTGAATGTCACTAACAATGTCAAGTGCATCAGTTGAGTCATCATGACAAGATGCTTCCGAGTTTTCACCTTTAACAATTTTTTTAGTATTTGAAAATATTTGGCCTTATTCATCATCAATAATTTCTAAAGTTGGTGTTAAGTCATTTACCATGATGTTTATTGATTCCATCATGGTTTTTGTTCACTTATTGAAAACCCTGCAGGATCTACTGCTTAATGAGTACCCGAGGAAGATTCCTTCGTCTGATTTAGAGTCTCATTTCCTTCTATTTTCACGATCAGCTAGGATATAGAAAGTACTACAAAAACCGTGGAAATACTTCACATTGGGTTTTCTTCCTTTTCAAAGTTCATAGTTCTTGCCGACTTTACCTAGATGAAGTGAAACTCGATTGTGAATATGGTAGGCTATATTCAAGGTTTCAGCCCAGACGTGTAGGGACATCCTTTGAGCATGAAGCATGGCATGAGCCATTTTTTGGAGAATGTAATTTTTCCTTTCAACAACTTCATTCTACCCAAGAGTTATAGGAGGAGAGAACTCATGTAAAATCCCTTTAGACCCACAAAAATAAAAAAATTGGGAATTTTCAAATTCCTTCCCATGATCACATCTAATACGAATGATGTTTTTCCCTTGTTCACGTTGAAATTGAAGGCACAATGTCTAAAATAACTTGAATGTGTCAGATTTTTCTCTGATGAATCTCATCCATGTAAAGCGAGAAAAATCATCCACACAGACGAAAACATATCGCTTTCCCCCCAAACTTTTAACTTGCATGGGACCCATCAAGTCCATATGTAGTAACTCAAAAACTCTTCTAGCGCTACATTTTTTCAGTTTCTTGTGAGAGGCCTTGACTTGTTTACCAATTTGACATTCTCCAAAGAATGAATCAGATTCAGGTCGTAAAGAGGGTATCCCAAGAATGGCTTCTACATTGATGGCTTTTCTTAGTGATCGTAAACTTATGTGACTAAGCTGCTTGTGCCACACTTCAACCTCGCTCAATTTGGAAGAGTGACAAACATCAATGGAGACACCAGGAGTCCAGTGATAGCAATTGTTTATTGAACAGGAACCCGTCATAACTAACCTGTTTTTATCATCTTTTACTAAACACCTATATTTAGAGAAACTCATCTGATATCCATGGTCACATAGTTGACTGATAGTAATTAAATTAGTAGTTATGCCTTCAACAACCGTGGCATCACGAAGGGCAAGAACTTTAGATCTTAAGAAGTCTTCTTTACCCAAAACCTTTCCTTTAGCTCCATTACCAAAGGTTACATGCCCATAACCACATATCTTTAGGTCAGATAAGAAATATTTTTCACCTATCATGTGCCTAGAGCACCCATTGTCAACGTATCAATCTTCTTTGGTTGAGGTGTGAAGAAAGGTAAAGGCCACATTGTAGGACGTATTCTCCTGAGCTTTATCTCGTTTGATATGCCATTCAAGTCTTCCTGAAAAAAACTTCTATTTTCATGACTTACAGTTCTTGATCTTAAGGGAGAATGTCTTAATATTTTATACTCCTTTTTGCCAAGAAGATAAAACAAAACGAACATATGTGACCTCCCTTCCCAAAGTAATGGCACACCCATGTTTTTCTTAGGCCTATCTATTTTCGAATAAGACATGAGACTAGTGTCATTCGATTTCAGTTCAGACATGTGAGGATTTTGAGTAGGAACAAAACGATTTTAGAAAAGGATGCTATTTTACAACCAGATTCCCACAAATACTAAAACCAACCCCTTTCTATCAATAGTTTGCTTCTCTGAGGTGAGAATCTTATTTAGATCATCTGTGCCATAATTTAACATGCGTAAAAACTTAGGCATTCAATCTAGTTGTTGCTTAGATGATTTTAGCTCATCCTTAATCCAAATATGGTGCTTAAAAGCCGATGATTATCTTCAATTAGCTTTTGAATACGATCTCTTTACTATTTCAATACAAGTAAATCTTCTTCCAATCGTTCATAAACGTCTTCAATGGTTAAGATTTTTGAACTAAGGAATAGTCTGACTCAGTCCACAACATGTTTCATTTATTTCCACTTCTTCACTATTGACTATCGTAGGTTCATCAATAGTTGCACAACGAATGAAGGCACGAATCTCATCTTCTATCTTCTCAAATAGTTTGGACATTTAGCTTAGAAGTGGATAAAACCTTCACATTCTCTGGATTTGAAATTTCTATCCCTGCCACTTTCATTACTATTCAATCCTAGTTCAATGTCCTTTTTACCACCAAAAGGTTTAGCATTCTTATGCATATTATGATTGATGTTGCCACCATTGTCTCTATCATAGGGAGGGTTATACTATCCAAGATGCTTGTTCAGGCGCTTTAAAACTTTCCCACATTATTTTGTTAACAGAGAAAGTGTGTCAGGAAGATTTTCTTCATTGTCTTTTCCTTTGTTTAGAGCTTGATCCTCGTCCACAGATGATTGAAAGGCTAGCTCTATACATTTCTTATCTGTTCTTTCATCAAATGTCAACTCGAAGGTACGTAGAGACCCAAATAGTTCATCTACTTTCATGGTTGCTATATCATTGGCTTCTTCAACGACGGTCACTTTCATGTCGAATCGTTTTGGTAGAGAGCGAAGGATATTTTGAACCAATTTTTCTTCTGGCATTTTCGCACCAAGAGATAAAGATTCATTAGCAATGTCCAAAATACATACATTGACGTCATTGATTGTTTCATTTTCCATCATTTTTAGAGATACAAACATTGAAGTGAGAATCTACTACCGAAATTTTTTTACTTTCGATGTACTTCATAAGAAACTTCCAAAATGTTCCAAGCTTTTTAGGATGAAATGCACTTATTGATGAGATGGAAAATATTCTTATCAACCCCATTAAAAATTGCATTTAGTGCACGAGAGTTTCCTAGGGAGGCCTAATCTTTTGCTTCTATCCAGTGTTTCTCTAGTTTGTAAGAGAATTTGTCATCCTCATCAGTGAATTGAGGATGAGTCCATCCATTCACAACAACTTTCTAGATCTTACTGTCAAATGATTTTAGAAATGCGATCATCTGGCTTTCTAATATGAATAATTAGTCCCATCAAGCACTAGAGGTCTAGTAATGCATCCACCTTCTTTGAATGGTTCCATTGCAAACAAACAGCCAAAATATAATGGCACAACCCGCTTTAATACCAAGTGAAAAAGATGAACACACAGTCAAAATAAAAGGAGCGTTAATGACATGATGATGCTAACAATTTGACAACCACACAGATAAGTAGAGAGAGAACTAACACACAATATGTTAACCCAACGGTATAACTTTACCTACATCTGGAGTGCTCAGGATCCAATTGAAAAGAAGGTAATAATATTAAGAAGGTTTATGATAAGCAGAGAGAAATAACATACAGATAAGCAGAGAGAGAAATAACACACAATAGGTTTACTTATCTTATAAAACTATTATCATGTAATACAGTAAACCTTACACAGGTATTTTTTTTTTTTTTAGACTCCCCTTAAACTTGATGTCACTAATTTCAAGATCTTCTAACTCAAGCCCCCCTCCCGTGGGTTAAAAACTTTCAGCTTTTCGATCTTGCACATTTAAGCTCTCCCTAAACTCAATGCTTCTTTTCAAGAATCACACACCTTCTATAAAAAAACCAGTAGTGTTTTTTTCTATTTTTTTCTACGGCTGTATAAACAAATACAATATCTATCGATAAAAAACCTACTTGAATATGATTCTAATACTTCCTTTTATAATAACTTCTAAACGGAAGGGACATAGAAGTTAACAAACATCAATACGAGAAAGGTAAGCAGATGAAACGTTCCAAAACAAAACAAAACCATTTAAACCGAAGTCAATCAAAAAAGATCCAACATTTAAATAAAAGCAAATTTACGTGCAAATTAAACAATAACAACTATAATCCATCAGCTTCTACTTTTAGATTCATTGGTCATTTAACAACAAGTTAATTAAAAAGATGTATTAATAATAAGGGAGTTCACAGTTTTGTTTGTGGACAAACCGAATTGAACCATTTTTTTAAAAATATATATGAAACCAAACTGAATTTGAAATGAAAACCCTAAAGAATTAGAATTAGTAACTTGTTTTTATATGAGAACTGATAACGGGCAGAAATGCACGTTATCATAGTGCTAAGTTCTTAAACAATGCTGGCTTGCATTGAAAAAACATGTTAAATTGCGTCCAAAAAGCATCAGATACATAATATTGCAGTCACATGCGTTCATCACATTAAAACAAGTGATTTTTGTATTTTTTTTGCAGAATATGCGATGACGCAAGGCGAAAATTGCGATCATAGGAAATCATTGGTCGAGTGTAGTATTACCGCAAGGTTTTGCGGTAATCGTGTTCTCAAATATTCGCCCGAGAAGGATTGTTGCAACTTGGTCAGCGCAACATGGTGGGCGCATCTGGGTGAAAGGCTATTTAATCGTGATGGGACAGAAAGTTGATAACAGTCAAATCCAAATTAAGTTGACAGCCGATAACGATCACAAGTACATTCAGCTTTTCGGTGACAAATATTCGACGCATCAGTTAGGAATTAAAGCAGTCCCATCTGTATAATCATGAAGAGAAGCCGACTTTCACCCTAGATGTTCTATAAATACCAAGGAAATCCTTCAGAAAAGGGGTTGATCGGTTAATCAATTCAGTAGTTCAAAAATTCATATGTTCGGTTTGCACATGCTTGTTCATAGTTTTCTTTCATTTTAAGGCGGACGGGAGAGAGGAGGTTGTGCCAACAGATCATTCCAGTAAGCTTGGGAGAGTACTGGAAGCTTCAAGGATAGAGAGAAGGCCGACGCCTACGGAAGCAGGAACATCTTTGGAACCGAATAGAGATTTATAGTGTAAAAGCCTCGGTCAACAAGGAATTGCTACCAGGCTCTCTACCTTTAAATTTCATTGTTATTTTGTACTCCACTCATTTATCGAAATGAAATTTCTTTCTCTATATCTGTTCACTCTTTGTTATTTATGCATGAGTAGCTAAATCAGTTGAATAGGTTGAGAAGCATTTAGCTAGCACAACTAGGGAATCTTCATTCTATGCGATTATCTTGTATTATGTATGCTTCATTCGTCCATTAGAGATACTCGGGAGGGTAGTCTAAGGACAGGATCTTGGCTTGGGAAGGTCAGGTTAGAATCTAGGCTCGGGAGAGTCAGATTAGAACGCATAATCAATAGATAGAAGCTTAGGAATAAGCACTATTTGTTATCAACGCATCGCATGCATCCTAGATATAAGATATGATTGTATGCAGTCACCTTGCCTTTATGCAATTTGCATCATCACATAGGAAAAGAGTAGAGACTTAGGGATAAGCTCTATGGACATTTTTGCATTCAACACATGTATCCTAGACTTAGGAGCATCGCATTTGCATTGGAAAATGACTTGATGTGCATGGTTGTAGCATGATAGCATAGTCTTACGCATTCCCAAGCAACGCTAGCTAAAGATCTTCTCAGCCTGTTCATTCGCATACTCAGTGCATCTATCACACAACTGGCTTTTCTCAAATCCGCCTCATTTGTTTATTTTTCACCAACGCAATAAACAAAAAACCCACAATTAATTGAGTTACCGGTTACCACAAAGTCTTCATAAAAATTACCAATGCAACTTGTCTTCCCACGTCCCTGAGTTCGACCCTGGACTTACCAGGAAACTCAGTGGAATTTACACTTGGATTCCACTGAGGAAACTTGAGTGCTCAATGCAATTTCACCATCACATATCATCCATAATTCACTTCATAAAATCAAGCACCAAGAACCCCTAATTCTCAATCTCTAAAACCCTTAAATCGATTCAATTTCAACATTAACGATTGTGTTACACACGAATTACCTTAAAATCATACCTCTTGAGACAAAGAACAAGTTCCTTGGTCTAAGATTCGAATACTGCATAAGATAGGATGATCAATCACACTTGAATTTTCTTTGCATGCAACTTAACACGTGAATTGGAATAATCAAGAAGCTCTCTTGGTTAATTTTGAAAGAAGCACAAAGACGAAAACTGATTGATTGTAAAACTTATTAAAACAATCTAATAGTAAAGCTTCAAATAGCCTTGCAATGAAAACCTTAATGCCGCATTCTTAAATCATAATAAAAAGATAAAAATGCCCCTACTTAAAATATATAAAAAGAATAGAACTAGAAAATACTAAGGGCGCATTTGATAACGTTCACATTTCTTGTTTTATGTTTTTCGTTATTTGTTCCCTATTTCTTCTTTTTTTAGAACAAGAAAGAGGAATATGTTTGATAACTATTCTCGTTTCCCGTTTCTTAAAAAAAAAGAAAAAGAAATAGAAACATAAACTTGTTTGATAACTATTTATTGTTTTTTGTTTCTTATTTTTGTTTCTTTTTTTTTTTTTTTCATTTTCTTTGTATAATATAATGTAAAAAGAGAAGATATGTCATATATTAAATATAAAAAAATATTATCTAAAGTTTACGTCTTCTAATATAAGTAAGTCCAAATAAAAACTAAATATAGTAACAAATTGTATCTTATTCTTTATATGTTGCTCAAATTTGATCTTCATTGTCATCTCTAACTCGAGCTATTTGTCTTCAATGATGTCAAGTGAAATCCCACTTAATTATAATATTACGTAAATGTCGTGTCGTAAAATATTAAAATTGAGCTAAATGAATGTCTTAGTCAGCAAAATTTATATATATTGTAAAAGTCTACTCAATAGCTGATATACAAAAATATATAAACATCCATATTGCAAAATTTAATAACTAAAAGTTTAAATATATATATAAAAAAAATTAGTATACATATTAAAAATGAAAGTAATATATAAATCTAAGGAGAATTTTAAAATTCAAAATCAAAATAAATTATAAATATAGAAAATTTATTTTTGTAAATATAAAAAATTAGTAAAGAAAAAACTCAAATACAAAAGATAGAAATAAATATAAAAAAACTAAGAGCAAATAAAAGTGCCTTGAGAGTTGAATATTGAACGGTAAAAAAATTAACGAACATATTGAAAAATTAAAATAATATATAAATCTACTTAGGGGAGAATTATAAAATTCAAAATTAAATTAAAACATAAATATAGCAGATTTTTTTTTTTGTAAATATAAAATTAATAAATAAAATATTAGAGATGGAAATAAAAACAAAACAAAATAAAATAAAAATGTTAATGGTATGATTTGATCACAAAAACCAAGAAGTTGGAAGGAAACTTTAGTCATGCAGAACTACCAAGAGGCCAAGCATGCATTTCATTAAATAAAAGAAGCAGTTTCATATATGACAAATAATAAATCGCTCAAATTTTACAAACAAAAAATGGGAACGTTTATTAAACAAGTCCGTTACTTGAAAAATGAGAGACAAAAATAGGAAACAGAAAATGGAAACATTATCAAACAGATCCTAAAATTATATTAAAATTATTAAAATAAATATAAAAAATAATCAGATGCCCCCAACAATTCATATCAGAATCGAACTGCATAATTTGAATCAATTTGGTTTCGTAGTTTTGTCGAGTTTATGATTACTACGTGAGGGAGATCATTATTTCAAATGGCGAGAGACTAGGGGAAAGGTTACAACGTTGCGTACAGTTGGGCGTAGAAATGTCTACGGGGCAGGGCGGGGACAGGAAAGCCCTCTCTGTCCCTGTCCCGGCTCCTCTATTCCATTCTCCATCCCGGCAATTTTTCTGCGGGAAACAGGGTGGGGATTCTCCAGGGGATTTCACGGGGATCAGATTCCATGTGGGGAAAATTTTCCCAGCATCACTTTTTTCTAACCATTTATTTTTTTTTAATTTTGATTAAATATATATTTTTAACAATTCCTTAAACATATTCAATAGAACTTTTATTTAAATAAAATATTATCAATTTTTGTAATAAAAATAATAATACACATTCAATTTAAAAGGATATAATTAAAATGCTAAATTCTCATAATTTTTATAAAGTAAAATTCAACAATTAGAACATCCTATCTTAAATATTACAACATCTAAAAAATTAAACTAATAAAATCTTAAACTTAAGTAATTAAAATCTCCATAATTATCCTAACAAAGTCTGCAATATATATATACATATATATATATACATATATATATATATTACAAATTTATAATTGGAAAATTGCATTGTATAGCAAATACATTTTAAGAAACCAAAACCAAAGTCATGACTTCAACTTTTTTGTAATTGCAGGTGTGACAATCACATGATAATCACGTAGAAATAAGATAGCAATCACATAACAATTACTTAGAAATCAGATAGCAATCAAATTTTTAGGTGGAAGTTTTTTTACATGTTTGCAAAAAAGCAAAATCTAGGGACACACCTAATTTTCAATTTTTTTTTTTAAGTTGCAATTGTCCCTTTATAATTTATATATAAAATTCAAGATGGGGTGGGGACACGAGGTGGGGTTGGGGTTGGGAAATATATTTCCCATCCCCGACCCCGAACTGCAAACGAAAAAAAATTCTCTAGTTCTTCCACATTCCTCGTGTATTCGAGATTCCTCGTCTTGTTCGGTACGAGACCCCACGGGCCCCGACCATGGATCTCTTGGAAATCTCTAGTTGGGCGGTCACCGAGAGAGATTGTGATTCCTACTGATGGGAGGCAAGAGGAGAGATTATAGCTACATTGCGTGTGGTCGAGCGGTGACGGAGAGAGATCATGATTTCGAATAACGGTCGATGAGATGTTCAAAACTTAGGACTAAGGGACGACTGACTGACTATTGAGAGTGAACGAGATGAGAGGTTGAGAAGGTACGACAACTGGCATTGAAGTTTGAATGTGAAGGGAATCAAGAGAAGAGTAGAGAGACTCTGCGTGCGATTGTTGGTCACGTCTTTAGAGAAGAGAAGTGCAAACACAAAGTGAAACCCTAATTTTTTTTAATCTTAACTCGATTCGATTTTAACTACATTTTTTAAATTAAACTGCATAAATTGGTTTGTAGTTTTAGTGGACACCTCTAATTTGAGGCCAAAAAAGACCTATGGTTTGAATCTACTCACTCATAAAATCTCCAAATTTTAAAGAAAAGTACAATAAGCGTGGGTCGAACACACAACCTTCACATCTTCAGTGTCACACTCTCCTAATTGACTTATTCCTGCTAGATTACAAAAAAATATTGATGTTTTGTATAATTTCTTTGATAATATATATATTATATATAAAACAGAATGTTCCTTGAAGTATTGATAAAATTAAAATTTACAATAACTCATAACTTAAATTTTTCTGTTTATTATTGATTTAACAAGAAGTTGATAAAAAAGATGTGTGTATATTTGTCTACGGAGCGTTATATATAAATCTAAATTCAAAATCCTAGGCCTGGAACATGATTTAAAATAAGAGGAAGAAGAGTTAAAACTTTGTTTAGTTTCAATTTATATACCATTGGATCAAGATAAAAGAAAACAAAGGGTGTATATTAAAAGGAAGGAATACTAGAAACTATGTTTCTTTATTAATATAAAGAAAATGAGAACCATGCATGGAGAAGAGGAGGTGATGAGCAACCTTGAATTTATTAATAAGCTCAACTCCTCAGCAAATGTAAATAAAATAAAATTTTATATTAAATTATTTAGGTTCTATTTAGTAATCATGTTGTTTCTTATTTTTCAAAACTAAATTTATAAACATTTCTGTTTTATTTATAAGTGTTTTTATTTTGTTATTCATATTCAATATTAATGTTTTCAAAAACAAAGCTAAAGTTGAAAATTTAGATAGCTTTCGAAGGTTATTTTGTTTATAAAATTTTATTAAGAAATTTACGAGAACACATCAACATAAATTTCAAATTCATAAAACTAAAAATGAAATCATTGCTAAATGAGGCTCAATTATTCAAACAAAAAAAGTATACATGATTTAAATATTTCAAATTATTCATACAATATCGTTATTTTTTTTTAAAAAAAAAAAAAAAATAAGATACAAGTGGAGGAATTAGTAGATGTATCGAGGTATTTCAACTAGGTTGACGCATCCGTAGCATCCTCATCACACCCTAGATCTAAAAGTGATACATTAATCAAAAGAGAATCAAGTAGACAAAAGAGGCTAGAGGAAAGCCTTACAATTGACTGCTATGGTTGCTATGGTAGATGCATCAGGATTATTAAAACGGGGAGATTTCTTACAGCAAAAGGTAGCAAGAGTAATAATATCCTCCCAAACACCGTTGGCTTTCTTTGAACGTCTTGAAAAATACAGTTGTTTCTTTCGATCCATAGACTCCACGAAGTCGCACCAATGCTATTACTCCAAAGGATGCATGCCCTATTTTTAAGATGGTGTAGCCAGTAGGACAAAATGGAGTTGAAAGTGCAGGGCAGAGAGGCACAATTCGTATTAGCAAGTTTCATCCGTATGTGGTCGTGTAGGTGCATTCCAAGAATAAATACTCAGTAGTTTCACATTGCTTTCTGCACAAGACACACCAGCTGGGGGTTAAGATTCATAGCGGGATAGCGGGACTGTTGTCTTCCACAAGTATTGAGACAGTTATGTATGGTCCATATAAAAATTTTGCACTTTTTTGGTAAGAAAGTAGACCATAGAGAGCCCACATCCACATTAACGCCCTGTCTATTTAAGACAGAAATATCTTGTATGATTTAACATTAAAGACAACATCTATGGCAAGATTCCACATATTTCATCAACCTTATTGTAGTTGCAAGGGGGGTTCCAGCTACTAGTGATTTGCTGCCACATATCTTGTTCACGCTACAGCAGAGGCCTTTAGAATTAGGGATTCCAAACAGCATCTGCATCGTTCCATGCATCCTGCACAGATAGTAAGGGAGAACCAGATATGGCATAAAATCATGGATAAGTTTGTTTAAGTGCGCCTTGGTTACACCAGTTCTGGTGCCAGGAAAGAGTATTACTGCCATTATATATTACCCATTTTAAATGTTGGCTCACGGTACTGCCCGATTTGGAGATATGAGACCAAGGTGCTCTAGAGCTTTTATACTTGCTGATTTATGGGATCATACCGGGGGGTCAGAACCTTATTTAGCATCGATAGGGGCTTTCCAAAGGTTGTCTTCATAGTATAATATCGCCAACGCCATTTACTCAATAAAGCATCATTGGCAATTTTGACTTTGTCAATGTCAAGACCCCGTTTGCTTTAGGCAAAGTGATAAGATCCCATCTAACAAGGTGAGATCTGCCCCGTTCCGTCCCTTCCCATAAGAAATCACGCATAAGCTTTTCAAGTTGTTTACGAATAGAAATCGGGGCTTTGAAAATTGATAGATAATAAGTTGGAAGATTTGTAAGGACTAATAGAAGCAAAGTAAGTTTTCCACCTTTTGAGATGTATGAATAGTTGAATACTTCCATGAGTTAAACTTTCTTTCAATTTTCCCAACAACCGGATACCAAAAATCAGAAAATTTTGGAGAATCACCATATTGCACGGAATCATAGCATATTTATTTATTTCTAGTTAGGTACGATTATGAAGTAGTGCCTATAAAAACTAACCCTAGAAGAGTTGTCTGGTGTATTCAGAAAGCATTCTCTCTAATAATACTATTCTTCCTCTGCCTCATGGACGTAGCTAACACACCGTTAGTGAATCATGTATATCTGTGTGTTGAATCTTTTTACGTTTTTTGTATTATTTAATTGTCGATTACGTAACAAACTTGTATCAGAGCCTTGTTAGGTTTTTTTTTTTTTTCAAAATTCCACATTTGTTCGACAATTGAAGATGTCTGGCATGAACGTACAAATCGACAAATTTACCAGGAGGTACAGTTTCGAATTTTGGCAGATCAAGATGCGATCCCTGCTAAAGCAACAAGGGCTATGGGCATCGCTAACTGGTAAGTCAAAGAAGGCTCTCGTGGATGATGAAGAATGGCAGACTCTTGAGGAGAAGGCTCATTCAACGATCATGCTATGTTTGGCTAATAACGTCATCATCAAGGTCGCAGATGAAGAAACTGCAGCTAGTCTTTAGTTGAAGTTGGAAAGTCTTTACACGATGAAATCTTTAACCAAGAAGTATTTTTTGAAGAACTGTCTGTATCATCTACGTATGTAGGAAGGTACGTCTCTACGAGACCATTTGCATCAATTAAATAAAATCTTATTAGATCTGCGTAACTTAGAGGTTAAGGTTGATAATGAGGATGTTGCCCTAATTTTGTCGACGTCTTTGCCCTTATCATATGAGACTTTGTTGACTCGTATCTTGGAGGGAAAGAAACTCTGACCTTAGAAGATACAAAGTCCATGTTGCTTATGAGAGAGAACCGTCAGAATGCAGGAAGTTCAAGTACAGAAAGTCAGGCATCTGGGTTAGCTTCTATCAGAAGCAAGGGATATAGGAATTCTAGTAAGCATAAGTCGAATGAGAATAATTAGTCTTCAAAGTTAAAGGGTTCTAGGTCAGATGATGTTTGTCACTATTGTAAAGAAAAAGGGCATTAGAAAATCAAATGTCCTAAGATAGAAAGGTATCAAGAAAAGAGGGAAGAAAGTGACAAAAAGGAATCATCTGCCTCTGTTGCACAAGTTAAGATTGATTCTGAAAAAGTCGAGATCGATTCTAAAGGAGATCTAGCTTTAGTTGTGAATGAATATTCACATTCTGATGATGTGTGAGTTCTTGATTCTGAGGCATCTTATCATATATGCTCAAATAGAGAGTGGTTCTCAACGTATTAGCAAATAGACAGAGGGAATGTTAGCATGGCTAAAGTTGTTGTGTGTAAGATAGTTAGAATCGGCTCAGTCAAGATACGAACACATAATGGTGTCTTCTACATTTTAAAAGAGGTTAGGCATTTTCCATTAATGACCAAGAGTTTGATATCCTTTAGTGTACTCGATAGTAAGGGTTACAGTTTTAAAGGTAAAGTGGAGCAATGTATGTCTTCTGAGGTAGTTCTGAAAGGCATAAAACATGGAACACTGTATTTCCTATCAGGTTTCACAATAATAGGTTATGCTGTTGTTCTATCATCATCATTCACAAGGATGATATGACTAAGTTATGTCGTATGAGACTTGGTCGTATGAGTGAAAAAGGGATGCAAATTTTGTCAAAAAGTGAACTTCTATGTGGGCACGAAGTGCAAGATTTTGAATTCTGTGGATATTGTGTATTTGGAAACCTTCATCGCAGCAAGTTTCCAAGAGGTTTTCATCATACAAAAGGGACACTGGATTATGTTCATTCAAACTGTTGGGGACCTTCTAGAGTTGAATCTATTGGAGGCAGTAGGCATTTTATGTCTATAATTGATGATTACTCAAGAATGACTTGGGTTTTTATGATGAAACATAAAAATGAAGCCTTCAAGAATTTCAAGCACTGGAAGATATTGATTGAAAATCAAATTGGGAAGAAGATCAAAAGTTTATGAACTGATATTGGTTTTGATTTCTTTGCATATGAATTTAATGAGTGTAACGTGTTTGGATTGATGACATAAATTGCTCACAATAATGCAATTCTACTTCTAGTTATGCGTTAATTATGGATGTTCATGTAGTATGCCATGCGTTGTCACAAGTTTCCTTACGATGGAACCAAGTGTAATTTCACCACAAGTTTCTCGTTGTGATCCAAGGTCGAACACGAGGAATGGTTTAGGTTATTGCGGTATGTTCATGATCTATGCGACCAGGTTTTCAATCTTTAAAAATGAGTTTGTATAATTATATAAATTGCAATAAAATAAAGGAAAGCAGTAAAGATGCGATAAAAACATAAAAATACAGTAAACCTAAGCTAGATGATACAAGATATAGACTTCATGTACAAGATGCTGAGATTAAGGCTGGCTGTGAAAGTTATGCAAAGACATGGGATGCGGCGACAAGTTTTATAAACAAAATAGAAGGAGAAAGACAAATAATACAAACAACGCAAGTTCTTAATTGGATTGAAGGTATAAATATTGTTCCGCTCTTCTCTTGGCCTACACCTCTCAGTGATCGGCCACGCTCCCACATGTGTGTGGTGAAATAAAGACTAATGTAATGAATGCAAGGTTGCTTCCATGTCTGGAAGTACTACTCGCATTAGTTAATGCATTCTTCTGACCTTCTCTCGATAGATCAAAACGACACCTTCACTTTTGCTCTCACAGGTGAAGATATTGTCTAGCATGCTTTAGCTAAACGTATTTTATATCTTTAATAAAAATTAAGTTCTTAGTGATTCATATTGCTCATCAGGGGGTTAAGAGACATCATGAAGAAAGTGATGGATGGGTGAATAGAAATAGACAGAAAATGGTAAATGGAATCTATCTAAACATTTAATATTTCTACTAAGAATTTGATACATGGTGTGTGAATGAAGAGATAAAGAAAACAAGAAATACACAATGAAAGAGAGATAGAACAGATACAAACAAGTGCCAATGTCTTGGCATAGATTTAATGGAGATCTACTTGCCGGATAGGATGGATTTGATGGTAGGAAGAGCTTCCTTCTCAGGCTTGCTCTATCGGTAGCAGGGATCTTTTCATAGAGCTTCCGATCGAGTGTATGGCAGGTTGGATCTGAGATTCACCTCTCTGCCTTATCTCGTCTTCTTCTCGGATTTCTTCTCTTAAGCACTCAGCTCAGCCTTTTCTCTACAATCTAGCAGCACTTAGCCCCGTATCAAATAGCATATCTTTTCTCTGAAATCAATGGGGTATTTATAGGTGCAGATCTTTGACTCCGGCCTTATGGTCCCCACTCATGGTTATGGTAATTTTGAAGATGGAGGGATATTATTCCTTCTGTTATGCAATCAGACCGTCAATTCTGCACAACCGTTAGTTGTACACATGTCTCAATCCTCCGCTCTTGTGTTGCTCAGCTGCATCTTTCGATCATAGGTTCACATGCAGTGTTTGTTTTATTACCGCATGCGGTTGAAGCACAGCTCTTGGATCGACTGTCGCATTGTGCCGTCATTGCTATAATCGTCTCTTTATTGTTGATTGACGGGCGCAATGTGACAGAGATGCATTGATTAGTCTGTTGTGAGTCTTGAGCGCAAACGGTGACTTGGTCTCCTACAAAACACAGTAAAGTTCGGCTTGTCTTCAATCTTTTTGGTGTTAGTGGGTGTAATCGCAAACATTTATAATTATTGCAATACTAGGCTAATTTTTATACAATTGATGCATAATTACTAACTTTTGGCCACAATATCTAGATAAGGTGGCATAAATAACTTGTATTTCTACAAGTTATCAATGAGTTCAGTAAAGCTGTGCGGATTGTTCGCTATCACATTGTCAGGGATACTTCACAGCAAAATAGGGTTGCATAACCTATGAATCAGACATTGTTGGAAAGAGTAAGATGCATGCTCTCTAATGTAGGGTTAACCAGAAGGTTTTGGGCAGAAGCAGTAAATACATCATGTTATCTGATCAATCGTGGACCTCACACAGCTATTGATTGTAAAACACCTTACAAGGTATGGTCTGGTAAGCCAGCAGATTATTCTTTATTATGAGTTTTTGGTTGTATGGTCTACTATCATGTTAATGAGGGTAAATTACAACCGAGAGCTAAAAATGGCATATTTGTGGGTTTTAGGAAAGAGTTAAGCGATATAGAGTCTAGTCACCTTTTGAGAATAGAGTTATACTTAGTAAGAATGTGATATTTGATGAAAATTTTATGCTTAACTCAACTGTGAAGCCTTTTGTAATATCTACTAACGTGGGAGAAAGTAGTAGTGTTGATAAATAGGTGGAGATGTAATTCACTTATGCTGTGAATGAATTACAACATCAAGGTGGAGAAGATCAACACGTTACTATAGAAACTGATGTGCAACTAGAAAATAATGTGTCTAAAACATTAGAAGTTGTTTTCCCTCAGAATTCTAGCTCACAAATAGATCAACTAAGTATAGTCCGTGACAAAGCTAAAAGAGTTGGTGTTGGACCACTTGTAGGGTATGGTTTTGAAGATATAGTTACTTTTGCATTGCTGGTTGTTGAAGAGGTGGATCCTTATAAGCCATCCACCTAAAGATAAGTTGTTTCATGTAGTGATCTACTCAATCGCTTACTGCTATGCGAGATGAGATGGAATCTTTTGACAAAAATCAAACTTGAGAATTAGTTAAACGACCTAAGGAGAGAAAAAATGTCACTTGTAAATGGGTCTTCAAGAAAAAGGAGGGAATATCACCTTCAGAGGGCATTAAATATAATGCTCGAGTTGTTGCTAGAGGGTTCACATAGAGGGAAGGAGTTGATTATAATGACATCTTCTCACTGGTAGTCAGACATACCTCTATCAGGGTGTTATTAGCTATAGTGGCACATTAGAGTTTGGAACTTGAGCAACTAGATGTGAAGACAACATCCTTACATGGAGAGTTGAAGGAAGAGATTTATATGACCCAGTCGGATGGGTTCCAGTGTCCAGTTAAAGAAAATTATGTTTGCAAGCTGAAGAAATCTTTGTATGGTTTAAAGCAGTCTCCAAGGCAGTGGCATAAATGATTTGATAGCTATATGGTTGGGCTTGGCTATAACAGGAGTCCGTGTGATTGTTGGTTATATCACAACAAAGCTGATGATGGTTCGATGATTTATCTACTTTTATATGTAGATGATATACTCATAGCTGCAATGTCCAAGTTTGACATTCTGAAATTGAAGAATCTTCTCAGTGCTGAGTTTGATATGAAGGATTTGGATGCTACTCAGAAAATATTGGGTATGGAGATTTATAGGGACAGAGATAAGAATAAGCTCTTCTTGTCACATAAAGGCTATATTCAGAAAATATTGTCCAGGTTTGGTATGTCATTAACTAGGTCTATAGATACTTTTAGTGTTGCAAATTCTTGTTTATCATCTGTGCTTTCACCATAGTTTGAAGCTGAGAAGTAGTACATGTCTCGAGTTCCTTATGTTAGTGTAGTGGGAAGTTTGATGTATGCTATTGTGAACCCTGAACCCCAACTTCTCTACTTGAGTATGTTCCCTACTGAGACCAGTATGGTGAGTAGGTTGATGCGAAAACTAATATGTAATTGTAGAGAAAATGGTTAAAATTTAGAAAAAAAAAAGTGTGAATTTGGAAGCTCGACTCTTGGAGAAAACTTGGAAAATTTGGCTAAGTATAATTGTCACATCCCTTCCCAGATTACCCTTTTAATCTTGATGAGAATATCACCGTGGTAGTTACTAACCCTACTGCCAGTACACACCACCAAAGCCTTCTATTCTAAATGCCAACCTGTTCAACACATTAGCAGTATACGCATACAGCAAGTCTCCCTTAAGGTTCTACAAAGATACATAAACACATGCATACAACCATGACTTAACATCTACGGAAAAATATTCACAATGGCCCAAAACATTCCTATCAAAGCCCTAGTCCCTCTCAAAACATGTGTACATAAACAAGACATCAACCTAAGTTCTTCTAAACAAGCCGGGATTTTTAGTGGCAAGCAGCAGTAGGATCAACCTTGAGGAGTCTGACCGCTACCTGAAAAGAAAAACATTTGAAAACATGAGCTAGAAGCCCAGTGAGTGACTTAATAAAAACATAAATCTCAAGCTTAAACTGAAAGCTGGAAAACATAATACTGGAACTAAAATATACCAAGCAAACATGTATACAAAACCTTTAAAACCACCATTAAACATCATTATTCCTTAGTTGAGAACGAGCATACACCACTCTAGCTCCCAACGTCTGTTACTGGCCAAAAGGCCCATACTTCGGCCTCCCTTTGCTGGTATATAGCCTAGGAGACCCATACTTTGGTCTCCCTTTATCCTTAGTTGAGAGTGAACTACTAGATCTAACCATCAATATCAACCTTAGTCGGGGAGAACCCTTTTGCTCAATCCCTCAACATCAACCTTAGTCGGTTAGAACCCTTTTGCTCAATCCCTCAACGTCAGCCTTAGTCGGGGAGAACCCTTTTGCTCAATCCCTCAACGTCAACCTTAGACGGGGAGAACCCTTTTGCTCAATCCCTCGCATCGTATTGACAAAGTGCATGAGGTGTTTTCTATGTACGGTCAACACCTTAGGTACATTTATTTAGATACCTTCCTTACCTTCAGTATCCAGCTCACTTAAGCTATCAAGTTCTCGAAGAGGATTAAAAGATTAGTTTTCAAATATAGCATAGAAAACTCTTTAGGATACTTTCTCTATCTTCAGTATCCCTTTTCATTATGTTTAGGAATACCAATGCATGTACTTTGGAAACCTTAAGTATTTAAGACATAATACATCAACCTTCATTCGACCTTAGCTTAACTCTAATGCATGCTTCACACTTTGTAAAATAAGTTGGCCTAAATCATGTTGAACTAGCTCGTAAAATACATTACCATGCGTTAGACACAGATAACATATTTGAAACACTCATACATTTGTAAACATCATGAAAATGGAGTTACTAAAACATGCTGGAAGTATTTGGACAAGATAGCATACTTAAATCATGTCAATTTCCATGGAAAACATGCTTTACTTAGCATGAGAAATATCTTCAAAGAAATCATGGTTTCTAACTCATTAAAACCTTAAATCATCACATAGTCGCTCATAGCTCGTTGGCCTTTTAATTATACGCCTCTCCTAGCTCTTCTTGACTTGAAAGGACATAATTCCCGGTTAACTACTTAGAATTCTTAGCAAAATACCTTAAATAGTTCATTTACTAATAGAACGTTCATCATCAAAGACAGCTTTACTATCGAGATCCTCATGAGCGAGATCCTCCTCATGAGCGAGATCAGGCTTTTCCTAACAGACTTTGATCCTAGCAATACTCACCTTACTAGCGATATTCAGCCCAATTTCTAGCGAGATTTCCTTCTAGAGCGAGATCCTCATCACAAAATTAACGAGATTTCCTTCATAAGCGAGATCCTCATTCCCATATCTCGCTAACTCTCCGTGGTGAGCTGTTTGCTTGTTCTTCCCAAGCTGTTGTCTGCTTATGCACAGATTCTCTATTACAAATTCAAAAATTCATAACTCAAAATCCAGACCCCTTTTGAAGAAACTTCCTTCTACAAACATGTTTAGAATTGAGATAACTTTATTACCTTAACATTTCAGCCAAAATTTCCTTATAGTTTGGCATAGAGCTTCCAATCTTCTCCTCGAGCCCTGATTAATCTGAGATCCTGCCTCCTCTACACTTTCTTCACTTCTTTTCCTTCTCCTCCTGAAATCTTTCTCCGGCAAGATAACCTCAAAAACTAGATTCTCCCAGCTTTCAAATGGCACCAATTTTACTAAATTTGCTCATGTAGATTGCCGCAACCAAGCTTTCAAAGTCCCTCTTCCTTTTAATCTTCCTGCCGCCTCCCGAATTCAAGGATTAACCGCCACGTGCCAAACCAATAAGTCAGCTTTCTTATTTTGTGTTTTTCTTTTCTTTTCTCAACAACTCTTATAAATAACATGGTTTTTCACTTGTTAGATATTGAATATATCATTCCTTTGGCTAAACATGCTTGTTTAGGAAAATTAGAATTTGAGGTTTACACTTAGCTACACAAGAGCTTATTTCTTCTTGCTTCCATCCTTTATCCCTCCTAAAACATGGCTTCATTTAACTCATTAGAAGACATCATATTATTTACTCTTACTTAAAGTAATTAGGGTTCGGGTTTTACAAATTCTTCCCCCTAAAATAAATTTCATCCTCAAAATTTACTCGGACCTACTTATAACTTAGACTTTGACAACATCCTTTGGTCGTAAACTTTACAACCTTCTTCTTTTCTTTCTTTTTCCCTTTTTTTTTTTTACTACGCTTTCACTGCGCTACTCTGATATTAACTTTGTTCATATTAAATAATACTAGTATATATGAACATCTTGGTCATCATAGTTCACTCTATTTGTCACATTCTCTACTGACTCTTCCATTTTCCATTGAGTAATAGTATTAATTTATTACTAGAGTGGGCCTTTTCCATTTCTCAGCAATACCACTGGAACATTCTTTTCCAGTTATCATACCTTTGAATTACTTGCTAGTTATGAAATCAATATTTATGTCATCTAGACTTCTCGACCTAACCTAGGGCACTCTTCTTAGAATATCCTTTCTATCCATACTTGGGAGAAAACATTCTTTCTACTATAATATTTCCCAACTATGGCTTACCATACTATATACATAAGGTTTTCTTAACTGTACTAGTCCCTGGCTCAGTCACAATTCAAACTTCGAGCTATTACCTGGAACATCAGCAGATCTGGATCTTTTCCTTTTTGTCTTATGCTGATCATTGTGTTCCTTATTTTTTTTTATACTCAATGTACCCCTGGTACATTTCCAGCTCACTGTTGCTCATCTTTTTCCCTCCTCTTAGGATTAATCTGACTAGGACTTCTTCTAAATTACACTTTTTCCTCGGAATTCACTAGAATAGACTTCTCTTTTGCTAATAACCTCTAAGCAAACCTGCTATACATTCTATTTCTAGTGAAAAGTCTATGTTTACTTACATGACTCCCGACTTTCACTCAGGTACGGGTAGTGGATTGAGTAATCCTGCCGGCCTTTGCCTTCCAGGTTTCACTTGTTGACAAATCAAACATCACATAGTACTTTTCCTATTTTGCTAGACTATGCCTCAGTCTATTAGTCTAGAGTGGCCGTTTTGCGCACTTCTTATCATTCTTTACTGCGTTACTACTTAATTGGGAAGAAACTCCTCTTGTTCTCTTCCTACAATCATAACTTGCATTTTTAGTTGAGAGAGAATCTTTATTCAATCCCTCAACATCAATTCATGGCTAGAATGGAGTGTTATCGACACTATCAATCACAATTTTTCCCTTAATTGTACAATTCTAATTCAAGTACTATCATACCTTTGGTACTATTGCTCAGATACCTTTGGTACCTTTTCTATACTTACTTGCTTGCATATTCTTATCTTATAATAACTTAGTTGCCCAAACACATTCCTTACTAACGCATCCTCATGGTCATTGAAAAGCATGGCATAACTATAACACTAATGTGAGATGCATTTCTTGGTAACTATTTGAGAATAGTTGTCATAAATAGCTTTCAGTAAGCATGCATTGCTAAACATTCGTAAGCTTTAGCAATTTACTTTAAACTTTTAAAGCATTTAGAGTCACTTAATCTTGCTGCTGGAACCATATGACCAAGAAATACAACCTGGTCTAACCAGAAATCACATTTGCTGAATTTAGCATACAACTGCCTATCTCGCAGCATCTTCAATACTATCCTCAGGTGGGTTATATGATTCTCCCTACTACCAGAATACACCAGTATATTATCAATGAATACTATCACGAACTAGTCCAAGTAGGGATGAAATATCCTGTTCATAAGATCCATGAATACCGCAGGGGCATTAGTCAGTCCGAATGGCATTACTAAAAATTCATAATGTCCATATCTTGTTCTAAATGCGGTTTTAGGAATGTCAGCTTCCTTCACTTTCAATTGATGATAACCCGATCTCAGGTCTATCTTTGAGAACATCGTGGCTCCTCTTAGTTGATCAAACAAATCATTAATGCGTGGTAATGGATATTTATTCTTAATCGTCACCTTATTCAGCTGCCTATAGTCGATACATAATCTAAGTGTCCCATATTTCTTCCTTGCAAATAACACTGGAGCTCCCCAAGGCGATACACTAGGTCGAATGTATCCCTTGTCAATTAACTCTTGCAGCTAAACCTTTAATTCTTTTAACTCAGTTGGCGTCATTCTACATGGTGCCTACGATATAGAAGTTGTTCCTGGATTTAAGTCAATAGTAAACTCCACCTATCTGTCGGGTGGTAATCCTGATAGTTCTTCAGTAAATACATCTCGAACTCATTTACCACGGGGATATCTTCTAGGTTCAGCTCTTTTCCTTGGGCAACCACTTGCTCAATAGCTTTTGAGCTTTCACTGCCGATAATAGATTCCCCGTGGTTAATCTTCTGATTTCTGTCAGCATTGCATTCTGGCCATTGAATTTTCCGAGTACTACCTTCTTCTTGTAACAGTCTACTGAAGCACGATACTTACATAGAAATTCCATCCCCAGGATAGCATCAAACTCTAACAGCTCTAAGGGAAGTAAATTAGCATAGAAGTCCTGAACATTGATCAGTACCTCACAATGATTATAACATCTATCTACTATTACCACATCTCCTAAAGGAGTAAAGATAAATAACTTTTCAGGCATAGGCTCAACCAACCTATCTATACTAGATGCAAACATGCTAGATATAAAAGAATGTGTGGCACCAGGGTCAAATAAAACATATGGAGACTATCCACATAATATGACATTACCGATCACAACATCTGGAGACTCCGCTGCCTCCTGGTGTGTCACGACATACACTTGCCTCTATTGTTAGGGTCGACCTGTAACATTCTTTTCCTTGGCACCACTTGACCCTTCACCTTGATTTCCAGCGCCCTTTGGTTGGTTAACTGTCTGGGAAGTTTTCTATTGTGCTCTTATGGCATCCCTATTCACCTAGGGACAGTGCCTTTTGAAATGCCCTGCTTGTCCACATTGGAAACATACAACTCTGCCACTATAGCATACCCCAAGATACCTCTTGCCACAACTATGGCATGTCGGTTTCTTGTTTTGTCTCATTTTCCTTTTCCTGGATCCCTGCCAACTTGTACCCCTGAATTGGCTCCCACTAGTTTGAGTTGCAACTGGAGGTCAGGATCCCTTATCTCGAGGTACTACCACTACCTCACTGCCCCTTGCATGGGGAGTACTAGACTCTCCCTCATACGTCGTTTCTTGACCCACTAGGTCATTCATCGTCTTTTTTCCACCCGGTGCATTCTTTCTAACCTCGGGGGGCTTAGTGGTAGGGTCAGTATTTCTGCCACCTGTCTGCTTACTCTATCTGCCACTTTGCCTCAACATGTCACCTATTAAAATTCACACATGTTAAGGACTCACACTAAGGGACTTAGACTTATGCATGAACTTCCCCTCTCATTCCCAAAATCTTATGCTCTGATACCAACTTGTCACACCCCCTCCTAGATTACCCTTTTAATCTGGATGAGGATATGACCGTGGTAGTTACTAACCCTACTGCCAGTACCCACCACCAAAGCCTTCTATTCTAAATGCCAACCTGTTCAACACATTAGTAGTATACGCATACAGCAAGCCTCCTTTAAGGTTCTACAAAGATACATAAACACATGCATACAGCCATGACTTAACATCTACGGAAAAATATTCACAAATTTCCTAAAACATTCCTATCAAAGCCCTAGTCCCTCTCAAAACATATGTACATAAACAAGCCATCAACCTAAGTTCTTCTGAACAAGCTACGCTTTTCAGTGGCAAGCAGCAGCAGGATCAACCTTGAGGAATCTGACCGCTACCTCAAAAGAACGACATTTGAAAACGTGAGCTAGAAGCCCAATGAGTGACTTAATAAAAACATAAATCTCATGCTTAAACTGAAAGCTCGAAAACATAATATTGGAACTAAAATATACCAAGCAAACGTGTATACAAAACCTTTAAAACCACCATTAAACATCATTATTTCTTAGTTGAGAACGAGCATACACCACTCTAGCTCCCAACGTCATTAACTCTAACGCATGCTTCACACTTTGTAAAATAAATTGGCCTAAATCATGTTGAACTAGCTCGTAAAATCAATTAGCATGCGTTAGACACGAATAACATACTTGAAACACTCATACATTAGTAAACATCATTAAAATGGAGTTATTAAAACATGCTGGAAGTATTTGGACAAGATAACATACTTAAATCGTGTCAATTTCCATGGAAAACATGCTTTACTTAGCATGAGAAATAGCTTCAAGGAAATCATGGTTTCTAACTCATTAAAACCTTAAATCATCACATAGTCACTCACAGCTCGTTGGCCTCTTAACGGGTTATACGCCTCTTCTAGCTCTTCTTGGCCTGAAAGGACATAATTCCCAGTTAACTACATAGAATTCTTAGCAAAATATCTCAAATAGTTCATTTACTAATAAAACATTCATCATCAAAGACAACTTTACTAGCGAGATCCTCATGAGCGAGATCAGCTAGATCCCCATGAGCGAGATCGGGCTTTTCTTTGCAGACTTTCATCCTAGCGATACTTACCTTACCAGTGATATTCAGCCCAATTTCTAGCGAGATTTTCTTCTAGAGCGAGATTCTCATCACAAAATCAGTGAGATTTCCTTCATAAGTGAGATCATCATTCCCATATCTTGCTATAACTCTCCATGGTGAGCTGTTTGCTTGTTCTTCTCAAGCTGCTGTCTTCTTATGCACAGATTCTCTGTTACAACTTCAAAAATTCATAACTCAAAATCCATACCCCTTTTGAAGAAACTTCCTTCTACAAACATGTTTAGAATCGCGTTATCTTTATTATCTTAAATTTCAGCCAAAAATTCCTTTTAGTTTGGCCTAGAGCTTTCAATCTTCACCTCAGGCTCTGATTAATTCGAGATTCTACCTCCTCTGCACTTTCTTCACTTCTTGTCCTTCTCCTCCTGAAATATTTCTTCGGCAAGACAACCTTGAAACTAGATTCTCCTAGCTTTCAAATAGCATCAATTTTACTAAATTTGCTCGTGTAGATTGCAGAAACCAAGCTTTCAAATTTCCTCTTCCTTTTAATCTTCCTGCCGCCTCCCGAATTCAAGGATTAACCACCACGTGCCAAACCAATAAGTGAGCTTTCTTATTTTGTGTTTTTCTTTTCCTTTCTCAACAACTCTTATAAATAACATGGTTTTTAACTTATTAGATATTTAATATATCATTCCTTTGGCTAAACATGATTGTTTAGGAAACTTAGAATTCAGGGTTTACACTTAGCTACACAAGAGCTTATTTCTTCTTGCTTCCATCCTCTATCCCTCCTAAAACATAGCTTTATCATTAGAAGACATCATATTACTTACTCTTACTTAAAGTAATTAGGGTTCGGGTTTTACAATAACCTATGCGTTGGAAGCTAGAAAATTGACTAAGTGTTGTCTATGCATTGGCCTTGCTTATTTAGAGGTTATTTGGGGCATTGAAGGAAGCCGAAGTGTGACCAAGAGAAACACATGCGGCAACCAATGTCTTGAGAGGTTAGAATAATGCATGCGGCAGCCAATGTCTTAAGAGGTTAGAACAACGCATGTGGCGGCCTCAAGTTGCGCTTCCAAGGGCGCTGGACGTTGGACATGATGGTATACGTGTATACAGCCAAAGGCATGCGGCTGAAGGAAATGCGGTGATGCAGTGTGAGGGCATGCGGCGCGAGGGCATGCAGTGATGCTATGCGGCAGCAGTGCTACACGATGGATGCGATGGATGCGGTAGTACTACGCAATGGTCTGTGGAGACAATATGCATTGGTGATGTGCTATGCGTTGGACATATGCTATGCGCTGGACATCCGAAGGCATGTCGGCGCATAGAACAAGCTAGTAGTATGCGTTGAAAGAGTGTTGGTCATTATCCTAGTTGAGCCCATACAGCAAAGGTAAGCCATGCGAAAGAGAAGGATATGCGGGCAAAGATGAGCTTTGCGAGCATCTAGCATATGTGACTAAGTTACACCGATTAGATGCACAAGGTAAGATTGAATGGACGCATGCGTCGATGGATGGTGTCCGGCCTCTTTGTTCTCTGGTCTTTCATTCACCTCTAGCTAGAATGGGTTGTATGTCTCTTCATTTCTCCAGCTGGAATGGGTTGTATTTCTCTTAATCTCTTCGTTCTCTGCTTTGATTCCTCCGTGTATTTTTTTTTGTTTTTCTGTATGTCTCTTCGTTTCTCTGATTTCAAATGGGTTTTTTGACTTCTCTATATGTCTATTCCTGATATTCTTCTTTCGTTTCTTGTTAGATATGGTAACTACAAACGATTTTGTTGTAGATCTAACAATATGTTAATAGATAAAATATTACGATAAGAGGCCGGACAAGAAATTCAAATCTGTACCAACTTCCAATTTTAAAAACCTTATAGCCTTTTTTTTCTTGTTCATTGTTATCTTATCATAAAGCAAAAAAAAAAAAAAAAAAAAACCATACCAAGTTGATATAAACTTCCATCTCCAAAATTCACAACTATGACCACATATGAGTTTGGATAAACGCATACAAGGTCGTCATCCTAACATGTGGCTCTGGCTTGTTGGAAAGAAATCTTAAGCCTTAAGCAAATGAGGTGGATGCACAAGAAGACATACAAAATTAAGTATTTTCTGTTGGCTAAGGATGAAGAAGACACCTTAGATTTCGGTGATTGAAGGATGCGTTGATTGGGTGGGAAAAAGACACTTGGACATGCGGCAAGGTAGAAGGTGTCGACCTTGGAGAGTTTTTGGATGCCTATAAATAAGACCAATGAATTCTTTTCAGATCATAACTCAAAGAACATTAAGAAGAGTGGGAAAGCTGATTAACCTATGCGTTGATAGCAAATCTATGCCTCGGTTATAAAGCATCAAGAGGAAACGCAGTTGGACAGTGAAATCTGGAAATAACATCAACTTGGGATGAGAGGTTCTCCCAGTATACTCGTGCGTTGAAAGTGATTCCAAAGCCACCTGAAAGCTCCGCGAGTCTACTTTTCACGGTGGGCTTACAGTGAAGAATCTTCAAGACATCGGGCTGGAAGCTGAGAAAAAGATAGAAGGGTCAATCTGTCGGGTAAGCTTTGGCAAGTCTTGAAGATTTTTTGATTCCGGCCAAACCAAGAGGAATTCTGAGCTGAGATTTTAGGGTAAGCTTCCTGAGATATTTTAAAGCATGTTTGTAGAAGGAAGTATCTTAAGATAAGGCTTAGAACTATGAGTAATCTGAGTTTTAAATTGAAACTGGATTTTAGGGGTTCAAAAGGGAGCCCGAGGTAAATAAAGAACTTCTAGAGAGAAAAGTTCCTAGACGATCAAGATGAGTGACTAAAATATTTGACTAATGTTTTAAAGAAACCATGTTTTAAAGAAATATTATTCTCATGTCAACTAGTTTTACAATGTATATTCCAAGAAAACCATGAGTTATGTTTCAAACGCATGCATGTATGAAAGTTTATTGAAAAATTATTTATGTGTGTTTAAATACACCCAGCATGCATTAGTATCTTTAAAGACAAGTTTTCTACGCGGATTGCTTTACATATTTTAAAGAGAAAGTCATTTATGACTAGTTTTACTTGAAATGCGATATCAAAGGACAGTTGAGAAGGTATTCGAGAAGCTCGATACTGAAGGACAGGTTTAGAGAAGTTATCTGAGCAGAAGTACCAAAAAATATGACGGTACTTTGTATGGCCCCATGCACGTAGGGAGTTAAAGTCAAATATTGAGCAAAAGGGTTCTCACTTGACTAGCAGTCAGAGATTGAGCAAAAGGGTTCTCTCTTGACTAGCATTTGATGTTGGGATTTAACCACAACAGGGTTATTCTCAACTAAGAAACAGTTTTAATGTTTTCTAATAAAAACAGCTTTATATGTTTTGTGCTTGGAAAATGTTTATACTGCAGTACAAGGTTACTGTAGAAGTTTATATTTCAGTTTAATCTCTTTATTAAGACTATTGCATGAGAATTAGTTTTCTTTCTTAAGTCACTCACTGGGCTAGCAAGTTCATCCCATTTTCAAATGTTTTTCCTTTCCCCCAAGTAGCGGTCAAATCCTCAGGAGATAGCTCTGCATCTGCTCTGCCACTAAAGGACAAAGATATTGTAACCCGTCTGTTAGGTGGTTACTGTAAATATTGTACACATGTTACAGTTGTTCATATAGGGACTAGGGTTTTGGGCATCAGGACTTGTGAAACTAGTAATGTAATTACTTTAAATATGTTGTGCTTCTGAATTAATAAATTTTGGCCTAGGAGGCATCCTCTGTATATGAGTTTATACATTGGTATCAAAGTTATTTTCCACCAGATTTAGTAGGCAGTGAGTGTCAATAAAAGGGTTGATTCCTGCTGCAGTCATATCCTTTCCTAGGCTCGAAGAGTAGTCTGGGATGGAGTGTGATAGCTTGGTATCAGAGCAAAGGTATATGTAAAACTTGGGAAAAGGTTGAGTATAAAGTTTGAGTTTATACTAGCTTAGTATCAAAGCATGAGATTTTGGGTGAAAGAGAGAGTTCATGCATTAGGTTAAGTCTCATAAGTAAGTCCCTAACATGTGTACTTAATAATTAGGCAAAGATGCTGAGGAGAAGTTGCAGGCTGAGCAGGCAGACTGAGGAGAGGAATGTTGACCCTACCAGCGGAGGCCCTGAAGTTAGATAGAACCCAGATCCGAAGGGGAAGAGAGCTAGAGACCGAGAAGGGCAAGAAACGACTTCTGCAAATGAGTCGAGTACCCCACGGGTAGATGTAGATCCCCAGATAGAGGATCAAGTATTTGATAGAATTGCCCAGAGATTGGCGGCAAGTGTAGTATTGATTCAAACCGATCCAAAAAAGAAATTTGGCGTCGAGAGGCTGAAAGCTTTAGGTGCCACGATGTTCGATGGAGCCACAGATCTAGTAGATGTTGAGGTCTGGTTGGACTTGATTGAGAAATGTTTTAATGTTATGAGATACCCTGAGGACCGTAAGGTCAGATTAGCGGCATTCTTGCTACAGAAAGGGGCTGAGAAATGGTGGAAAGTGATAGGGGCTAGAAGAAGTAGTTCAAAAACTATGACTTAGCCTGAGTTTAGATAAGTATTTGAGGATAAATACTACCCTAGTGCTTTTAAAAAAGCAAAGAGGGAGGAGTTTCTTAGGCTAACTCAGGGATCGATGACGGTTGCTGAGTACGAGCAAAGATTTACAGTGTTATCTCAGTATGCCCTTCTGATCATTACGGAAGAGAAAGATAGATGCAAAAGATTTGAGAATGGCCTAAGAAGAAAGATATATACACCCGTTACCTCTACATCTAATTGGATGAATTTCATTTAGTTAGTTGAGACCGCTATCAGAGTTGAACGGAGTGTAGCGAGGGAAGATATACTCCAGCCAGGTGTGGAACAATTCAAGACGCCTGGAGAAACGAGAGGTAAGAGTTTTAGACCCCCATTCTCTAGACAGTTAGTTAGAAGAAGTTTTGGAGGCACGAGCCAACAGGATTCGAGTCGAAAGAGGTTAAGACCTGTAGCTGGACCGAGTGGTAGATTAGTTCTAGGTCGTACTAGCGAGTTAGTAGCTAGTACAAGAAGGAGACCACCATGTGCAAACTGTGGTAAGCGCCATACAAGAGTATGTTATGGCAACAGGAATGTGTGTTTTCAATGTGGATAAGCGGGGCACTTCAAGAAAGATTATCCTCAGCTAGGTCATGGAGCACAGAGTGAACAAAGAGGAGTTACCCAGGTTGTAGACCAACCTAGAACGACCAAACCCAGAGGTGAGCGATCCAGTGCAGCTAAGTAGAAAGGGGTAGCTGGACGACCCCAACAGCAATAACAACAGCAGCAGCAGTAGGGTAGAGTATACACTATGACACACCAGGAAGCGAAAGAGGCTCTAGATGTTGTAACTAGTACGATAACTTTATGTAACCAGCTCGCTTATGCATTATTTGATCCTGGTGCTATACACTCATTCATATCTAGCATGTGTGCATTGCATATAGATAGAGTACTTGAGCGTATGAATGAGGATTTGTTTATCTCTACGCCTGTAGGAGATACTCTAGTTGTATATGAGTATTACAGGAATTGTGAAGTAATTCTTGGAAATCAGAGTTTATGGGTTGACTTGATTCCACTAGATTTACTAGAGTTTAATGTTATCTTAGGTATGGATTTCCTAAGTAAACACTATGCCACTGTGGATTGTTTTAAGAAAGAAATAATGTTTAAGAAACTAGGTGAAAAAGAAATAACCCTGGTAGGAAGTAAAAGAATACTTCCAGGAAGTTTAATATCAGTGGTGAAGGCTAGGAAGCTGCTGAGTAAGGGATGTAAAGCTTATTTAGCTATGTAGCAGTTTCACAGGATAAGAAGCTGAGACCTGAGGATGTACCTGTGGTACAAGAATTCTTAGATGTGTTCCCTGAAGAGTTAATAGGCTCACCACCTGACAAGGAAATAGAGTTTACTATTGAGTTAGTTCTAGGTATAGCACCTATATCCCAGACACCATATAGGATGGCACCAACAAAACTGAAGGAGTTAAAAGTTCAGTTACAGGAACTTATGGATAAGGGGTACATTAGACCCAGTGTGTCGTCTTGGGGAGCACCAGTCTTGTTTGTCAAGAAGAAAGACGGTACTCTCAGATTCTGTATAGACTATAGACAGTTGAATAAGGTGACCATTAAGAATAAGTACCCATTGCCTTGTATAGATGATCTCTTCGATCAGTTAAATGGAGCCACAGTATTCTCTAAGATAGATTTGAGATCAGGTTATCACCAGTTGAAGGTGAAAGACACAGATGTTCCAAAGACTGCATTCAGAACTAGGTATGGACATTATGAATTCCTAGTAATGTTGTTTGGATTGACGAATGCTCCTGCGGTATTTATGGACGTGATGAATAGGATATTTCATCTTTATCTAGACCAATTTGTAATAGTTTTCATAGACGATATACTAGTATATTCTAGTAGTGTAGAAAAGCACAAAGAACATCTGAGGATGGTGCTGCAAATGCTAGAGGAAAAGAAACTATATGCCAAGTTTAGTAAGTGTGATTTTTGGTCAAACCAAGTCGTATTCCTTGGGCATATAATTTCAGTTGACGGAGTTAGCATAGATTCCTAAAAGATAGAAGCAATAGTCAACTGGGAACAACCCATGAATGTAATAGAAGTACGCAGTTTTCTGGGTTTAGCAGGTTATTACAGGAGATTTGTGTAGGGCTTTTCTAAGATAGCTCTACCATTAACAAACCTGACCAGAAAAGATGCGAAGTTTGAGTAGTCGCCAGAATAAGCATAGTTTTCAAGAGTTGAAACAGAGGTTAATGTCAGCACCAGTGTTAACTTTACCTACACCAGGTAAAGAGTTTGAAGTTTATTGTGATGCATCCCGACAAGGGTTAGGATGTGTACTGATGCCGGAAGGAAAGGTAGTAGCATATGCTTCTTGTCAGCTAAGGAAGCATGAATGTAACTACCCTACGCACGATTTAGAGTTAACAGCAGTTGTGTTGGCTCTAAAGTTGTGGAAACATTACCTGTTTGATGAATGTTGTCATATATTTACTAATCATAAAAGTTTGAAATATATCATTGATCAGAAAGAGCTAAACTTGAGATAGAGAAGATGGATCGAGTTGATCAAAGATTATGACTGTACAATTGATTACCACCCAGGTAAAGCAAATGTAGTAGCTGATGCTCTAAGTCGAAAGACCAGATCAGCCAAAGCTATTATTTGTTCGGTGAAAGGTGCACTGATACATGAGTTGTATAATGCTAAGGCAGCATTATCAGTTGGTCAAACAGGAGGTTTACTAGCTTCATTTCAAGTATGTCCTACTCTCGTAGAAGATATTCTACGTGAACAGTTAAAAGATTCTGATCTTCAGAAGTTAGCTAAAAAAG
The DNA here is from genome assembly GCF_027475165.1 of Benincasa hispida. Classification (NCBI taxonomy): domain Eukaryota; kingdom Viridiplantae; phylum Streptophyta; class Magnoliopsida; order Cucurbitales; family Cucurbitaceae; genus Benincasa; species Benincasa hispida. Next base: position 74,680,099 of record NC_143489.1, read on the forward strand.
TAGGTAAAGGTTTGAGGATGGACTACCAGTTAAGAGCAGACAAAGTGCTATTAAAAGAAGATAGGGTATGTGTACCTAATAACTTAGCACTTAAACAGCCTATTCTAGAAGAAGCACATAGTTCGGCTTATGCTATGCATCCAGGCAGTACAAAGATGTACAGAACATTAAAGAGATCATACTGGTGGCCTGGTATGAAAAGAGAAATAGCAGAGTATGCTGACAGGTGTTTAGTATGTCAACAAGTTAAGCTAGAAAGACAGAGGTCAGCAGGATTGCTTAATCCACTCCCAGTACCAGAGTTGAAATGGGAGCATGTTATGATGGATTTCCTATTTGGTTTACCTAGGACACCAACGAGCTATGTAGGTATATGGGTAATTGTGGATAGATTGGCAAAGACAACTAAATTTTTACCTGTTAAAGTTACTTTTATCCTAGACCAATTAGCTAAGCTGTATGTTGATCGAATTGTGAGTCAGTTTAGGGCTTCAGTTTCAATTGTATCAGATCAAGATTCCAGGTTTACATCGAAGTTTTGGCTTAGCTTACAGAAGCTATGGGTACCAAGTTATATTTCAGTATAGCTTTTCATCCACAGACGGATGGTCAGTCTGAGCGGACGATTCAGACATTAGAGGACATGCTGAGAGCATATGTATTGCAGTTCAAGGGCAATTGGGATACACATCTGTCGTTAATCGAATTTGCGTATAACAACAGTTACCATTCGACTATCAGAATGACACCGTATGAGGCACTATACAGAAGACAATGTAGAACTTCGATATGTTGGAATGAAGTTGGTGAAAGGAAATTACTAGGTCTAGAACTTGTTCAGCAGACATCAGACAGTGTTAAGATTATAAGAGATAATCTTAAGATAGCTCAAGATAGGAAAAAGAGTTATGGTGATAAGCAGAGAAGAGAAATGGAATTTGAAGTTGGTGATAAAGTATTTCTTAAGTTGTCTCAGTGGAAAGGAATAATCAGGTTTGGTAGGAAAGGCAAGTAAAGCCCAAGATATATTGGACCTTACGAGATAATAGAAAGAGTTAGCCCAATGGCATATAGGTTGGATTTACCTCCAGAGTTATTTCGTATCCATGATATGTTGCATGTGGCAATGCTTAGAAAGTATGTGCCAGATCCTACCCATGTGTTGCCTGAGCAACCAGTACAGTTGAAAGATAATTTGACTTATGAAGAAGAACCAGTGGAGATTCTTGATAGAAAATAACAAGTCTTAAGAAATAAGACAATACCATTGGTAAAGGTAATATGGCGGAACTATAGCACGGAAGAAGCAACATGGGAAGCTGAAGAGCAAATCAAGAACAGGTACCTGCAGTTGTTTAATTGACGGACTTGTAGCCAAATTTCGAGGACAAAATTTTCATAAGGGGGAGGTAAATGTGAACCCTGAACCCTAACTTCTCTACTTGAGTATGTTCCCTACTAAGACTACTATGATGAGTAGGTTGATGCGGAAACTAATGTGTAATTGTAGAGAAAAGGGTGAAAATTAGAAGAAAAGTGTGAATTTGGAAGCTTGACTCTTGGAGAAAACTTGGAAAATTTGGCTAAGTATAACCTATGCATTGGAAGCTAGAAAATTGACTAAGTGTTGTCCATGCGTTGGCCTTGTTCATTTAGAGGTTATTTGGGGCATTGAAGGAAGCCAAAGTGTGGCCAAGAGAAACGCATGCATGCAGCAGCCAATGTCTTGAGAGGTTAGAACAACGCATGCGGCGGCCTCATGTTGCGCATCCAAGGGCGCTAGAAATTGGATACGATATGCGTCGATGTGGGCGAAGGAAATGCGGTGATGCGGTGCAAGGGCATGCGGCGCGAGGGCATGCAGTGCAAAGACATGCGGTGATGCTATGCGGCGACAGTGCTACACGATGGATGTGATGGTATGTGGCGATGGATGCGATGGATTCGAGGGATGCGGTAGTACTACGCGATGGTATGCGGCAACACTATGCATTGGTGATGTGCTATGCGTTGGACATTCGAAGGCATGTGGGCGCATAGAATAAGCTAGTAGTATGCATTGAAAGAGTGTTGGTCATTATCCTAGTTGAGCACATAGAGCAAAGGTAAGCCATGTAAAAGAGAAGGATAAGCGGCCAAAGATGAGCTTTGTGAGCATCTAGCATATGTGACTATGTTGCGTCGATTAGATGCACAAGGTAAGATTGAATGGACGCATGCGCCGATGGATGGTGTTCGGACATAAGAAGGTTGCAGCATTTTGATGTATGCATTTGTGGATTAGATAACCGCATATGAGATTGGATAGACGCATGCAAGGTCGTCATCCTAATGGAGTCTATAATGCATCCTTGCTTGATGCTACGCCATACTATAGCTCCCTCGTTCAGGATAAACACTGACCTTGATGTGGATTTCCTAGAATCATTGTCAATTCGGAAATAAAAGTCGGTGTATCTTGTAAAGATCAAATCCTTAGACCCATACACAAGCTTGTAGTCCCTCGTTCTCCTAAGATACTTAAGGATATTCTTATGTGCAGTTTAGTGGTCTAACCTTGGATTAGATTGGTACCTACTGACGATTCTCACTGCATAGCAAATGTCTGGTATAGTGCAGAGCATAACATACATTAAGCTGCCAACAACTGAGGCCTAGGGAATACGTCTCATATCCTCAACTTCTTGAGGTGTTTCAGGACACTATTCCCTAGACAAGTGAACTCTGTTCCTGAAAGGTAATAAACCCTTCTTAAAGTTCTGTATTGAATATCAAGTAAACATTTTGTCGATATAAGTTGTTTGAGACAAAGTCAATGTTATATTCTTGTGATCTCTAATTATTTGGATCCCAAGTACATACTGCACTTCTTCCAAATCTTTTATTTGGAATTGGGTTGCCAACCATTTCTTAATATCAGTAAGTATTCTACATCATTCCCAATGAATAGGATATTGGCCACATAAAGTACTAAGAAAGGCAATTTACCATTAATGATTTTCTTGTAGACGCAAGGTTCATCAATGTTTTGATCAAAACCAAAAGATTTGATTGAAGTATCAAATGTAATGTTCCCAGATCTGAACGTATGCTTCAACCCATAAATGGGTTGATTCAACTTGCAAACTTTTTACTCTTGACCTTCATGAAGGAAATCGGATTCACAATTTCCATGAGCAGCGGAACAAGACTATTCCAAATTACAATCATGAATCAACAAATCATTTACAGTCAACTTCAATACAAGCGATTATACAATTTATAGAGAAATTATAGCATGAAACAAAAAATGTACAGAGGGAAAAATTGTACTAACAATGGTAGAAGCGTCTCCACGCTCCGATGCGCTGAACCCGTGACATTTTGTACCCAAAACAAACACGCTACCAAGCTATTGAATATAGAAGTAATTCATAATCAATTCGGTTAGGATTGATCTAAACCAACTCATTATGTATAAAATTCACCATTCTGATCGAACAACAGCAACCACGAGCGCTCGATATACACAATCGCAACACCGCATCAACACAGCACGAACACTTCGCGCTTGTCCTCAACGATCTCCTCATTCACAAACTCCTCTACAACAGCGAACGGCCTCCATAGCACCACAACGGCCTCAGGAAAACCTCGACGGTGTTGAGTTGAGTCTAACACCACCAACAAGGCGACCTTGGTATTCTCGGTATGAGAATCTAAAGGGTGGGCTCTGTTCAGGCTTGGTGTGAGGTAGACGAAAGGAGAAAACAATGATCGTGTACACAACTGGGCAAGTGGGAGAAGTCGGAGACCAATCATATAGGTCGATGCCCAATCGTTTAGATAAAAATATGCGATCGTCTAGCAAAAGCTATGCGATCGTTTAGCTCTATCATCTAGCTCGGTCTGTTGCGTACAGACTCTACACAATCGTTTACCTTGGACCAGCGATCATCTAGCAAAGCGATGTGATCGTTTGATAAACATTGCACGACCGTTTAACTTGCCCAACCGTCGTTTAGTAAATCTGTATTTACTTGACGACTTCCATGAGTTTCTTTTCACCGAAGAGAAAACTCAAATTCTTTTCAAACTTTTGTAAAAAACATCTTTTTCAAAATTAGGAAACCACTTTCCTTTATACTCACGATTACCATGATCCAATAACCACTCACTACATTTGGTTATTTAAAAGAAAAAGTATTAATTATCTAATAATTAATATTATTATAAATATAAATGATAACCAACTTATCACACTATATTTATAACCTATAGTTTTAATATTTAATCTCATGAAACATATAAACCATAGTTCTTTTCTATTCCATGGTACTTAATGTAAATCTCATTTACATCAATCCTCCACTAGATGTATCTTATACATCAAACCGATTATTTTATATATTATCAAAATACCTCGTCAATTTTAACATTTCAAATCAACACCAAGAACTGACTCTTCAACAGAATCCAAGCTACCAAGGGGACCTCATGGACCTGTAGATCTGAAGCTCTAACGGTACGTGAATAACTGACTAAACTCTTTAGTCACGGGATCCACAATCCATTAACTGCCAAGCACTCCACTAAAGACTGACAGCTAAACTCTCCTCACTACAGATATATTATGTGTCCATCTTAACCAATCAGCAGTTCGACAACCCTTCACAGATCGCTCGTAAGTACAACTGGGCCAATAACTGTTATGCCCTTATAGTTATATTTTTCTCCTTAAGTACCACTGATCCCTCTAATGAACATAAATCATAGTCCTACTATGACTGAATCTTCTCTTCCAAAGAGAAGCTGTGGCCACTATGTTCAAGCCCCGAAATCAGCCCTTAAGGGAGCAATCTCTCTACTAATCCTTGCTTCAGGAAAGAAGTAAATTCCATATTGTGAATTGAGTTCCCAGCTCCCAGATCAGACAAGTCCCCAAAAAGGTAGGCATGTTAAGTTGGCAATCTGGCCACTCTCACCCATACTAATCAAAAGACCGCCCTCAAAGGTAGAAGTTCACAAAACACTCAAGATTGAGGTCATGTCACCTATGGTCATTTAGGTGAGATGCAAGTCTCCAGTATCAATGGTGTTATATATAGAGTCTAGTCTTCTTGTGGTCCAAGTCTTATACAAACTCTTTGTATAGGACACCCCCGCTCCATGTCTCTATATGAATGGTCAGGATCTACCATATATAGTATTTTACAACACTTGTAAACCTCTACAAAGCGAGCTGTATCCGTAGTGTCACCAGGATCAGGTATCCCACCTTAATCCTTATACTACAGACCAATTTAGGTTATCACTTAAGGTATGATCCACTTGTATATCACAGATACATGCTTAAGTTTACATAAGATAACCAAGGAGCCTTGTTTATTGGATATGAGTAAATTCCAGAATTAAATAACACTTATTTTATTCATTGAACAATGTGTATCTTTACAAAACAACGAGACTCCGGGAGAATTAGGACACCAATCCTAACACTTTGGCTACGAACCCCTCGGGCTAAGACATAAATATTTTCTCTTCAAGATTGCAATTCAGAAATGCAGTCTTGACATCCCTTTGCATATCTTATAGTCATAATTGATGGAATCAACACATGCATAGTAGAAGGAATAATAGATCTAAAGTACTCTAATTTGGTTAATTTTAAATAATAAGCACCCAATTAAAACAAGTACAAAAAGATATAAGAAATACAACCTTTGTAGACTTGAATCTTTTCGAAAATAGCTCCAATCTCCTCACAAATGGTTTGTAGACCACCATGAGAGTCTTCCTGACTATTCTCTGACCTTAGAACGGGATAGTGGAATTCGGTGAGTGAGTAATTTAGAGAGAAAAAGGTTAAGTATTTGAGAGAAAATAATTATGAGATTATCAAATAATCTCATAATGTTCCACTTGGCCAAGAGTTGTAAAAATCATAAAACTCTTCTTTTTAACGACCATTTCATACAAAACATGCAACTTTGAGTTTGATGAGAATTTAACACTAAATAATCCACTAACTGAAAGTGAGATTAGTGGGGCAAGTATCTTCAATTGAAGACAACTCTTAACAATGCAAATGTTGGGATTTCTCACTTTCAATTGTTAGATCTTTTCACTAATTGGTCAAAGGTCAGAGTTTGACTCTCAAAGTCTAAAGTCAACAAATTTGATTTTTTTTTACTTTCAAAGTCAAAAGTCAACATTTTGACTTTCATTGCATGGTTACCAAATGAGGTCGAAATCGTTATCAAATAAGATCTACACTTTTGATCTTTAAATTAAGACGATGTGTCTTAATTATTTGAACTACACTTAAGTTACTCTTTAACTTGTTAAATAAAAACAATATATAATTGAAATCTATTTTATAAAATTAAAATGCGAGACAAAATTTCGAAGGCTTTGTTTGACAACTATTTGATTTTTAGAATTAACCTCATAAATGTTACTCATACGGTTAAGTTTCTTTGTTTTTTGTTTTCATTTCCAATCAATTGATGTTGTTAAAAAAACAAGCAAAGTTTTGAAAAATAGGTCCACTTTGTATAATCATTTTGGTTTTTTTATTTTTGATATTTTGAAAAATAAACTTAAAAGCATTACTTCTATCGATATTTATTTTATAATCCACTTTCTATCGATGTTGTAAAAAATCAAACTAAAAATTTGTAAACTAAAAAAAATGATTAAAAGTTGACTAAAAATTTAAATATTTTATAATAAAGATGAAAATCATAGTAAGGATATTGAAAGAAAACAAGCATACATTTCAAGAATAGAAATTTTGAAGCGAAATGGTTATCAAACATAACTTAAGAAGTAGTTTTTTTGTCTTTTGAACTTTACTAAAATTTAAATATTTCTTTATGAAAAGTGAGACTCATGAAATAAAAATTGGGACAAAACAAACATAAATTTCAAAAATAGAAAACAATAAGCGAAATTAATAATGCCCCATTTGATAACCATTTTGTTTTTTATTTTTTATTTTTAAAAATTAAACCTATCTTCTCTAAATTTCTTACCATAATTTGCATATTTCCTAAGTATGAATGTTGAATTCATAGCCAAATTACAAAAACCATAACAACTTTTTTAAAAACAACTTCAAATTTTGACTTGAATTTTAAAAATATTCTTAAAATATAAATAAAAAATTCATTAATTTAGAGGCAGAAGGAATATTTATAGACTTAATTTGAAAAAAAAAATGTTATAGAGAGGCCTAAGTTTTATCTTTGATGTTACATTGTTGTATTTAGATGCTATGTCCATTTATTTTTAATTAAAAATATTGAATTTTGTTTTCTTTTTACTTTCTTTACATTTTTAAAGTTACTTAATAGACACTGATAGATTTCTATCAGCCTCTATCAATGATAGATCTCTATCTGTTTCTATCACTGATAGACACTGATAGAAGTCTATCAATGACTATCAGTGTTTTTTTTTTTTTTTCACTATTTCCGTAAATAGTTTGACATTTTTACTGATAGACATTGATAAAAGTCTATCAATGATTATCAGTGTTTTTTTCTTTTTTACTATTTCCATAAATAATTTGACATCTTTTCTATTGAAAAATTTTTTTCATTAAAAAGTCGTGTTTCTTTTAGTTAAAAAACTTGTCATAAAATTTTAAAACATTTAAAAAAGTAAATGACAAAACAAAAAACTTCTAAGTAGTCACAATATTTTCTTTTTTGCCAAACCTAAGTAGTGAATATATTTGTACGATTAATATGTTTTAGAAACCTATAAAGCAAATCGTCCAAACTAGCCTTGGTTCTAATTATTGAAAATTCAATGATTTTTGTTATTGATCCATTTGAACCTTGATGGAATAGGCCAAAAAAAAGAGAGAATAAGTAAAAAAAGGGGAAAAAAAAGGTGAATATGGATTCAAATAAAACTAGGGAACTAATCATGATGCTAATAGAATTTAATCCTAACTTATTCATGATTTACAATTAAGAAGAATCTTCAGATTCTCGTATAAATACAAGATTATAACCGAGATGAGATAATTTAATTTTAAGTTCAGATTTCTTCATTGTTTCTCTATTTTCTTTACTTTGAACATTAGAACCTATTTTCCTTTGTTTTGCAAACATGAATGTCTGGTAGTATTTTCTTTAATCAGGTCGTAATTTTTGTAGGAATACGCACCATTTTCTATTTAGAACATATTTCATTTTGTTTAATAATGAAGAAAAGAAACCAATTGGAAACACTCACGGTAAGTAAATATCTAGAAGAAAGTCCATAATTTCTTCACTTAAATAAAGGAATTGAACCTTATCGTTTTAAAGAGATGAAAACACTCACGAAACTCCAAATCAAAGAGATAGAAGACACATATGGTAAAAAGGAAGGTGACCATCAACCATGGAAAAATTTAGTGATACCTTCCAAAAATGAGTAGCCAAGAGATGACTTTATTTTTTGAATAATTTTTTTTTTCTAAACAACTATTAAAAATAATTGTTGAATGAGGAAAAACTTAACCATTTTAGAATAGTTTCGAACACATTTAAAACACTAAAGTTAACTATGAATTATTACAATATATTGAACTATTTTCAAGAATCTCATCATGACTATGCTAAAACCCCAATTCAATTAATCTTTATATGCAATGTAACATTACAACAAATATGAACAGAAAAGGGAGAGGAAAAAATGGGTTAACGGTGAATGAAATGATGAGGGAATGAACCTTTTAAGCATAAAGTAAATTATAACATAGAGAAAAAAAAATACCTATTGTTAAATTGTGGACCCCACTCAAGCTTAAGATGGCTACACGATTTCTCTTCTAGCAATTATTTCTCAACAAGAATAGCATCTTTCTTTTTTCTTCGCACATTATTGAAAAGGTAGATAGAATTCACTGGAAAAAATGTTTTTCTTCCTTTTTTTCTTTTTTCTTTTTCTTTTTTTATTTTTATTTTTTATTGGTCCTTTCTCCCAACCAACCAAGCAAAAGATTCAATTCATAAGTAATAATCATATGAAAAGCTCAGGTTTAATTTATAATTAATCATATGAAAAGTAAGGTTTAACTTCAATAGCCTCCTACCCTCATTTTTCTTGCACCCTTTCTTATTCTTTTAACCAAACACCACAAAAATATTAGATCCATCTTCATTCATACAAAGTAATGATAGGTTTAAACCTTTCATTTTTATATTTTCTTACAAAATTAAATCATAAATTTAGTTGTTTAATTTTGTATGATCCTCGTACATTTAATGTTTACACTCTTATTTTTTAGGCCATGTTTATACTGATTGAAAATAATCCATCAATGGTAATGTATAAAGTGGGCCCTAATTGATTATTTTTGTTGTTGTTTGCCTGCTTTCCACAATCGTAATGAGATATAAGGTCTGCCTTGAAATTTTTAATCAAATCGTATAATCTGATTGAGGAATAAAAGGTGTTCAATCTGATTGCAGTTGAAAATTACGTGAAACCCACTATTTTTATCGTTACCGTTATCGTTACCGTTATAAATATTGTTATTGTAACAATATGAAAATGATGAATTTTTCATGTTACTGTTACCATTACCATTACTATTACCGATACCGTTACCATTATCATTACTGTTAGAGTCAAATAGTAACAGTAACGATAACAGTAAAATGTGATAGATTCATAGTTATAGGTAAACACAATCAAAACCAATCCATCAATGAATCTTATTCTAATTATTTCAATTTTCTTTATGTTTTGGTAAACGTGACCTTAATTAATTTTTATACTTGAATGTTTAATAAGTTTTAATATTTTAATACAATTCTAACATTTTAATTTTAATGATATTTGTAATAGATAGTAGAATAAGAGAAAAAAATCTAAAAATATATTATATCTTTAAAATATTTGCAAATATGTATGAATTGACTAGTCAACCTTTGATTTTTTTTTTAATTTCTAATTTCACCCTCCCTTGTCTTGTTGTACATCTATTTTTTAGTCTTTTTATTTTCTTTATTTTCTTCTACTTTTGCTTCTTTCCTCCATTGTTTCATTTTTAATTTTCTTTTCTTTCTTCAATTTTTAGTTATTTTTTTTCTTTTATTTTTTATTTTTTATTTTCTTTTCTTTCTATGGCTTTTGTTTCTTCCTTTTATTTTTATTTTATTCTTTCTTTTATCAAATTTTTGTTTCTTTCCTTCATTTTTTTCCTTTTTTTTCTTTTCTTTATTTTTTTTTCATCCTTCTTTTTATTTTTTTCTTTTTTAATTTTTTTTTCTTTATTCGATTTTTGCTTATTCTCTTTTTTTTTCCCTTTTCTTTCTCCGATTTTTGGATCTTCCTTTTTCTTTTTCTTTTTTTAATTATTTTATTTTATTTTCTCTCTCATTTTCTACTTCTTCCTTTTCTTTTTTTTTTTTTTAAAAAAAAATTTTCTTTCACTTCTCCAGTTTTTGCTTCCTTTTTTTCCATTTAATTTTCTTTCATTTCTTTAGTGTTTGCTTTTCTCTTTCTCTTATTTTTTTAAATTTTTCTTTCCTTATTTGAATTTTTTCTTCTTCCCTTTTTCTTCACAAGAATTATGAGGCTGAGTTTCGTACCCAAGACTTTAAAGTACTCAATTCATAAGTGCCTTAACACCAACAAGTCAATCATAAAATTTTATTTTTATAACAAATAATAAATATTAATAGCAAATGAAAGTCTATCAGCGATAGCCACTAATATTTTCTATCATTGATAACTTAATCTTTGATTATATTTTCATAGTTAATAACTACTTATAGAAATCTATCATTGATAGCCAACTTAGTGAATTCAATTAATAAAGTTGAATCTCAAACTAAAATGTAAGTAATGCATAGAAGTTATAACTAATAGCATGTTTATCAATGATAAAAGCTATCATCGAAAAGAAAAAGAGATTTATAAATGTTTGGGAAGGACAAGAAAGTGGCAAAAAGGTGTACCTCCCCTGACTCTTGAATTGTACTTGACCGTTAAATCTAAGTAATTTGTGATTGTGAACAAGAAGATCATAGTCATCTGGGACATCAAGTGGTATCAGAGTTCAGTGAATAGTTCAAGATAGATCCAAGATTTTAATTCTTGCATACTTCGAATTAGATTAGTCAATCTTGAAGATCAAAAATGGCAACAACCAGATATGAAATTGAGAAGTTTGATGGTAAGACAGACTTTGAAATATGAAAAGTGAAGATTAAGGCAGTCTTGGGATAGCAGAAGGCACTCTTGGCCATTATGGGCCCTGTAAAGTACCCTGAAACACTCACCGATGCAGAGAAAGAGACAATTGAGGTAAACGCGTATGGAACCATTGTCTTGAATGTCACAGATAGTGTTTTAAGGCAGATTGTAGACCAGCCTACTTCCTATGCCCTCTGGAACAAACTGAATGAGATATATTTCAACAAAGACCTACCCAACAAAAGTTTCTTGAGGGAAAGATTTTTCACCTACAAGATGGATGCTGCAAAGTCCTTCACGGATAATCTGAATGAGTTCAAGAGGCTGTCTTCTGAATTCAGATCTATAGGAAACAATATTGAGGAAGAAAATGAGGTTTTCATATTACTGAATTCTCTACCATAATCATTTAAAGATGTCAAGACACCCATGAAGTACGGTAGAGAAAAAATAACAAGAGAAGCAATCATATCAACAGTAAGAGTCAGAGAATTAGAGTTACAAATGCATAAGAAAGAACAACAAGGAGGTGAAAGTTTGTTTTCAAAGGGGAAAAACAAGAACAATGGCAAGGGAAAAAAATGATGGTGATAAGTCCAAGATTAAGTGCCATTTTGGTCACAAAATGGGGCACACGAAAAAGAACTGCTATGTCTGTAAGAGGAAGCTGAACTAACAGAACAAGGGTGGAAAACAGACTGAGGCTATTGTAGTGGATAATTTCCTTGTGTATTCAGATGCATTGGCTGCAACTGAAGAAGGTGGAGAGCAGAATACTATGAAGATTCAGGACTGGGTGTTAGATTCTGGTTGTTCAGTACACATGACGCCATCTAAAGGACGGTTTTGCACCTACAAGAAGTGGGATGGTGGGCTGATCTACATGGAAAACAATAACACCTGTAGAGCTATTGGAATATGGTCTGTATCCTTGAAAATGCAAGATGGTTCAGTGAAATTGATTAGGAACGTGAGGCATGTTCGTACATTGAAGAGGAATCTCCTATCTTTAGGGATGTTTGATGTTATAGGCTATAAGTATAGAGGTGTGGGAGGCACTTCGAAATAATTAAAGACTCTAAAGTAGTATTGGTGGCAACCAAGGTGATTGGTTTGTATGGTATCAAAGATGTGCAAATGACACACTCAGCCTTGATGGCAACTGATGAAGAACCCATAGAAGATGAGTTATGGCACAAAAGGCTTTCTTATATCAGTGTGAGGGGGCTGCAAGTACTCTCAAAATAGGGGATTCTTCCAAGGGGTGTTGAAGACAACTTAAAATTCTGTGAAAATTGCATATTAGGCAAGCAACAAGGCAAGGCTTTCCCAAAGGACAACACACTTCTAAGGAAATACTTGAATATGTGCATTCAAACTTGTTGGGGCCAACTCACTCTCCATCTCTAAGTGGAGCAAGGTACTTTCTTTTCTTGGTAGATGACTACTCAAGGAAGAGTTGGGTTTACTTTCTAAAATCCAAAGATGAAGTGTTTAGTAGATTCAAGGAATGGAAGACCTTTATTGAAAAGCACACCTCTAAACATATTAAATATTTGAGAACTGATAATTGTTTAGAGTTTTGTGGAGAGAAGTTCAATTTGTTTTGCAGGGAGCATGGCATAGTAAGGCATAGAACAGTGAGGTACACACCCCAACAAAATGGAGTAGCTGAAAGATTGAATATAACAGTGTTAGAAAGAGTTATATGTTAGCTGTCCAATGCCCTATTGCCTGAAAAGTATAGGGTTGAAGCTATTTCCTACACAACATACACTCTCAATAAGCGTCCTCATCAGCCCATAGAGCTAAAAACTCTAGAAGAAAGGTGGACAGGGCAGCCACCTAAGCTGGAACACTTTAAGGTGTTTGGATGTGTAGGCTATGTGCATCAAAGGCAAGGTAAGTTGAAACCTACAGCTGTAAAATGCATGCTCTTAGGCTTTACACCGAGAGTGAAGGGTTATAGGCTGTGGCATCTTGTTAAAAGAGATGTGTGAATAGTAGAGATGTGGTTTTCAGAGAGAATAATATGTTTATGATGTCTGAACAACCAACAACATCTATGACAAAGGCAAGTAGCACAAATTTTGAGGTGGAGCCTCAAAATGATCATGGAGCTTCTACTTCCTTTCAAAATCTAGAATTTGAAAGTGATGACACTACTGGAACCAGTGAACAAGTTGAGACACATGGAGACTTAAATAATTATTCATTAGCAAGAGATAGACCTAGAAGAACTATTGTGCCACCGGCTAAATACCAAGAATCTGATTTTGCTAGTGTAGCATTAAGTGCTACCATTTCATTGAGCAACAATGAACTTACCAGCTTTGAAGAAGCAACAAACAGCCCTGATGCTTAACATTGGATTGAGGCAATGAATGATGAAATGAAGTCCCTCAACCAAAATGATACCTGGAGACTAGTATCTTTGCCTAAAGGGTATAAACCTATCTCATGTAAGTGGATTTACAAATTTAAAGAAGAGATTCTAGGGGTGCAAAAGTCTAGGTGCAAGGAAAGGCTAGTTGCTAAGGGGTTCACTCGAAAAGAATGAATAGATTACACTGAGGTTTTTTCTCTAGTGGTGAAGCATACATCCATTAGACTACTCCTTTCCTTAGTTATGCAAAAGGGCTTGGAGTTAGACCAATTGGATGTGAAGACAACCTATCTACATGGGTTGTTGAATGAGACCATTTACATGATGCAACCATAAGGTTATCTGAAAAGAGGAGAAGAAGACTTGGTGTGTATGCTGAATAAGCCTATTTATGGCCTCAAGCAGCCACCAAGATGTTGGTATGAGAGGTTTGATGAAGTGATCTCCAAGAGGTTCAAGAGAAGCTTATATGATTGGTGTGTTTATACAAACACTAGTAGCTTCAAGGAACCAGTTTATCTACTTCTTTGTATAGATGACATGCTGCTGGATGAGAGTTCCAAAGAAGAGTTAAGGCAAGTTAAAATGCTTCTTATGAAAGAGTTTGATATGAAAGACATAAGGGAATCAAGAAGGATTCTAGTCAATGAGATTGAGAGAGGCAAAAAATAGGGCAAATTAAAAGTGAGTCAATCAGAATATTGTGCAAAAATATTACAGAGGTTCAAAGTGGAGGGTGTTAAACCAATTAACACTCCTTTTACACCTCATTTCAAGCTTTCAACTGCAAATAATCCAAAAAGTACAGATGAAGAGCATATAAACCATATCAAGGTTGTTCCCTATTCCCAAGCAGTGGGATCTCTTATGTACCTTATGACTTCCACCAGACCAGATCTATGCTATGCAACAATTATGGTTAGTAGGTAGATGGAAAACCCTGGTAAATGTCTTTGGGAAGCAGTTAAGTGGATACTGAAGTATATATGTTCATCAAAGGATGCAAGGGTCTTATATAGATAGATTGAGCCTTCCAATGGTGAAGTGTATGGTTATGTAGATGCAGATTATGTAGGGGATTTGACAGAAGGTGTTCTCTATCAGGCTACGTTTTTCTATGGGGGAACAATTTGATAAGCTAGAAAGCTAGTTTGCAGCCTATTGTGGCCCTTTCCACAACAGAGGCTGAGTTTATTGCACTGCCTGAGGCTGTGAAGGAAGTTTTATGGCTGAAAGGTTTACTAAACGATTTCGGCATAACACCAACAAAGGTCAGCATATATTGTGATAACCAGAGCACAATCTAGCTATCTAAAAACCAACAGTTTCATAGCAGAACCAAGCACATTGACATTAAATATCATTTCATCTGACAGGAAATTGAGAAAGAGGAAGTTGAGGTAATGAAGATTCATACCTCAGACAATGTAGCTAATATGCTAACCAAAACAGTTCCATTAAGCAAACTTGGTCGATGCTTGGAACTTCTCGGGTTCGAGTTACCTGAAAAAGGTTAGCTTAAGTCAGCGTAACAAGCAAAGAGGGAAAGGTACTCTGGATGCTTACAAAGGTGGAGATTGTTATAGAAAGGACCAAAGACAAGAAAACAACGTTGCAGTCAGTTGAACCATTGTTGACTTCTTTCTATTATGTATTGTAACTACCAGAGCTTTATTGTTGACCATTGCGCCTTGTGTATATAAAGGAAAATGAATGTGAGAATGATAATAAGAAAACGAGAGAGAACAAGGCATTCGTTCTGTAATAACATTGAAGAAGAAGTAATAAAAGAGACCCTCTCGATTTGCACAGTGGACACAAGCCTTTGGCCAAACCACTTAAACTCTTGTGTTTTTTCTTTCTAACTCTACGATCGTTTAGCATTTACTAAAGTATCATTTACATGATCATGTAGTTCCTATTACATCGTGTACACGACTGTTTAGTTTCGCGTCCAATCGTCTATATGATTGTCTAACTCTTCAATTGTCGTCTATATGATCTTTTGGCTCCAGTCAACTGTCGTCTACATGATGACATGTAGAAATGCATGTCATCTTAGGGCTTTTACTTAGAATTATGAAGGTTGTTAGGCAGTATATGCGACAATCATGATAAGAATTCATGAGAAAGTGAGCTTGCATCGATCAGCATGTTGAATCTCAGCTAACCCGTTATTTTGCTTTATTATGCGTTCAATGTTCTATTTTTGTAGCTAAAACAGGAAATGGACGCAAAAGCGGGAAAACTCTCCATTGCATAGATGACCGCATGCAGAGAAACTCTCCATTGCAAAGGCAAACGCATCGATCAACGCATGGATGTTACGATAACCAGCCGTATGCGTCCATCGCATGGGAGTTGCGCTTGTCAAGCGATTACGGTCATCATGTAGAGTTGTAGTATTAAGCGAATGCGATCATTGGATGATTGCGGCTGCGCGAAAATGCATACTAATGGGATCAATGCAAGGTTGGTGGAATGAACGCATCAATGCATCTACCTTGAGAAAAACCAAAAGATGATGTTGACATTTCACCTACCATGCTGTTAGTCGCAGAGGTTCAGGAAGGAATAACGCGCCGAATGTCAGACTCAGATTAGTCCAATTAATGTTTTCGGTGACCCAAGCTCTATAAATAGAAGCCGATGAGCTGAAATTCAAGTTATCCGGGGATGATCCTTGTGATCCGGGGATATTCCCCGCAATCCAAATAAATGCGTGAGAAGAAGTTTGAGAGTTCTTCACCTTCTTCATCCATTCCGCTGGAAGCAAGTCTTTTCTTCCAGCCTATCATTTCATTTTCCTTTCTTTTCTTATATTGTATTGTATGACATTTTGGAATTAAGGAATTAATACATTCTATATGCAATACATTTCTACATTTCCTTCGACTCCATCTCCATCTTCTTTACTTAACATCCTTACTTTCATTGCAACACTTAGTGAGATTGCTTGGGTATCACATACTTAGTCATGTGGATTAGGGATATGAAGCATGTAGCAACTCACCGAGATGTGTGCGTTGCGTGAGTGTACGGGTAATCTTATTTTCTTAGTGTGAAGCTGTTGCAACACCTGTCTATAGGCAAACGCATTTCTTATCTATGAGTAAAGTTAGCAACAACCAACTGCCCGGGTGGGTAAGTGGTTGGTCACATTAAGCAATGTAAATCATTGTTCACTAGGGATAGGAACAATCTTGCGTCAACCTAGTTCATGCGATTGTCTTGTATTATGTATGCTTCATTCGTCCATTAGGGATACTCAGGAGGGTAGTCTAAGGACAGAATCTAGGCTTGGGAAGGTCAGGTCAGAATCTAGGCTCGGGAGAGTCAGATTAGAACACATAATACAAGAGCTAGGAGCTTAGGAATAAGCATTGTTTGCTATTAACCCTTCACATGCATCATAGAGATAGGATACGATTGTGTGCGATCACCGCAACATTATGTGCATTTTGCATCATCGCATAGGAAAAGAGTAGAGACTTAGGAATAAGCTCTATGGACACTTTTGCATTCAACACATGCGTCCTAGACTTAGGAGCACCGCATTTGCATTGGAAAATGATTTGTTGTGCATAAGTGTAGCATGATCGCATGGCTTGCATTGACTAAGGTTTCCCTTGTGGTCACTCTTAAGGGTTGCAATGAAATCATCTCCGCATTTTATCTATTTTCCCATACATTTATTTCATGTCAAGATTTTTCGTATCTCTACCTTTCATGCATATTCTCATTGTGTTGTCTGTTAGATAGGAGTAGGAGTAGGATTAACTTAGCAACCTCCATTCCATTCTTTTATTTAAACCACCATGCACATGACCGCATACATATGGCTACAAGTTCCAATGTTTGACCTCGGATTACCCGAGAAACTTGCGTTCGCGTTATACTTGACATGAGCGCAAGAAAACTTGTGATAGAACGCATGGTCATCGCATACATTCATTAACTCATTACCAGTCCAATGCATGACTTTTGATAACTTGTAGAAGTACAAGTTATTTATACCGTTTTATTTAGATATTGTGGCTAAAAGGAAGAAAAGTTGCATCGATAGTATGGAAATTGGCTAAGAAATGCGAGAATTATAAATTTTCGTCAATACACCCACTGACACCATTGTGATTGTAGAATAGAATTATTCAAGTTTGTTTCATGGCTCAAAGATAAAATGAACAACGTATCTATGTCGCATTGCGCCCGTCATTCAATAATGGAGAGACGATCAACAAAATGACGGCACATGCGAAAATCGATCAAGAGCTTAGCGTTCAACGCAAATTCAACCGCATGCGGTAATAAAAAACAACACCGCATGTGAAGATAGATCGAAGATGTAAAAGAGCAATGCAATTGCGGAGGATTCAGACACTTGTACAGCTGTCAGTTGTGCATTTTTGACGGGTTTGATTGCATAACAGAAGGAATATTCACTCCACCATTTCAGGAACTGCCTTAACAATAAAGTGGGGACCACAATGCAAATAGTCAAAGCTTCGCCTATAAATAGCTTCTGCAATTCCATTGAAAGATATACAAGATATGAGAATAGAGAAATACTTGAGACTTGATACTTGAGTACTGGAATACATAGAAACGTGTATACTGATCTGAGAGAGAGACTGGTCTGAAGCGATTTCCAAAGAAGATCCAGGAAGAATCAAGAGACAAGGCCGAGAGGTGATTCTCCGAGCAAGGAATCCTTTCAATCCCCATCGTTGAAGCTCTGTACGAAGATCACTTCTACCAGAAGAGAAAACCTGAGTGGGAAGCTCTCCTCTTCATCCATTTCACACGCCGGCAAGCAAAACCTCCGTTCAGATCTGTGTCAAGACATTGACACTCTTTTGTATTTCTTTCTATCTCTTTTTCATCACCTGTACTCATCTTCTTTACTCTATCATTCATACTATGTATCAGACGCTTAATCTTAGTATTAATTGTTATGATCATTTCCATTATCATCTCTCTATCTATTTCCATTCATCCATGATTCACTTTTTCCATGACGTTTTCTTAATTCTCTGGGTAATTGGTAAGAATTAAGCAAGTAAATTAATCTATGTTAAGGAAATAATTGTGTTTAGCTAAAGCATGCTAGATGACATCTTCACCTGTGAGAGCAGAAGTGAAGATGTTTAGCTAAAGCATGCTAGATGACATCTTCACCTGTGAGAGCAGAAGTGAAGATGTTATTCCGCCTATCGAGAGAGGGTTGGAAGAATACGTTAACTAAAGCGAGAAGTACTTCCAGAGATGGAAGTAACCTTGCGTTCATCACGTTCATCCTTGTTTCACCATAGAGATTTGGGAACGCGGCCAATCACCAAGAGGTGTACGCCAATGGAAAGCGGAACCTTAGTTATATCTTTAACGTAATTAACAAACTTGCGATGTTTTTACTGTTTATTCTTCCTATTTTTGATTCATCCATATAGACTTGCCATCGTATACCACGATCCTTTGTATAAACTCCACAGTCAGTCTCGAACTTAGTATCATGTATCATGTATCATGTATCTTGTATCTTGTATCATGTTAGTTTAGGATGTACCTTTTTAACACACTTTTATTTTATCAATGCAATTTATGTTTATTGCAATTTAAATTCATGTACAAACCAAATCTTTTATTAATTGTAAAACCGGTCGCATGTATCACAAAAGTAACACATTAACGAAAACAATCCCTGTGTCTCGGATTATTCTGAGAAACTTGCATTGGAATTATACTTGATTTTAGCACAAGGAAACTTATGACACACATTACTCTATAGCATACTACAAGCATATAGTTAACAACGCATATTTAGAAGTAGTATCGCATAAAGTGTGCATGAGCAATAACACAACATAACATTCCATCTTTGTCACCAAGTATATGTTTATAACGGATATACTTGTTCATTCATTCATATTCATATTTGTTCATATGCTGTAAGATATAAAAATAGCGTTACAAGTTTATGGCTACATGAGCTTGTAGCACATTATCATGCATGCACAGTAAACATTTCCACATCAAGTGTATCAACTATCAACACATATCTTAGGAACATGCATCGCATACCGTGTCCACGAGATTTTAGTTGGCGAGTAAAATTGACTTCTAATTTCCCGTCACCACTACATGATCGTCTAGCACTTCGTTTTATCGTTTACATAATTGAACTATCGTTTAGTTCTTGGAACTTCATCTATACGATTGAGCTACCATCAGGTAAACGATAGAAGAGTTTCAAGCATCGAGCATACAACCTCCCCTGACTCTTGAATTGTACTTGATCCTTAAATCAGAGTAATTTGTGATTGTGAACAAGAAGATCATAGTCATCTAGGACATCAATAAAAATGAATCATCTGCTATAAGTGGGTGACTCTAATCTCAAAGCAAAAAGATAACACAATATTCACAAAGATAGAATCACTTGCATGCAACAATCAATAGGAAATTTAAAACTAATTCTTTATCCCTTCTGTATATGTGTGTTTAGCCATCCTAACTATGTAATTACAAGCCCTGGAAGGTTTTATTCAACCTTCAGATCGTTTTCCTCTACTTTGACTCGAAGGCTTAAGAGTTAAGTATCCTAGACTCAAAATGGCAATGATAAACCTAAGTGAATCAAACTTTTATTGCTATTCCAATTTATGAGCTAGTAGAGGGACCTAATGGACCTACATATCATGAGCTTCAACGATGAAGGAAATCATAAATGAGGATTTTGACACCTTTGAAGATGGAGCAGACTTCTTGTTATTAGTGGGTCTTGTTCCAAGCATTGACCCCTTAAAAAACTTCTTAGATCGAGAAATAAAATTTACCTTTTTTTTCCTTAGGTTTCATCATAGACTGATATGTCTGTAACTCGTTGACAAAGTGGCCAAATTATAAGTAATTATGTTTATAACAGCATTGGTTTTGACAGGTAGATAACTCTTCGGAAGAGATTCCAATATCATACTTACTTGACTTATCTCATCTATCATCGGCCCTTCAGTCTCAACAATAGTAAAATGGATCATCATCTCGAGAACATGTTCTCTAACATTGGAACCATCTTTCATGCGAGTACTGTAGACATACTTAATGGCTTCATGTCGAACAGAGGATGACGGTTGCCCGAACATCTCCTGAAGTGACGACATTATCTCACGGGCGGTGGGCATTACCTCATGTTTCTTATTAAGTACATCGGATATACTTGCTAAGATGTAAGCCCGAGCTATTTCATTAGCCCTAACCCACCGATCATAGATGTCTCGAACATTTCAGTTTGCTGTTGTACTGGGAACCGGAGGACATTCCTCCATCAATACAAACCTCAAATCATCCACAACTAATATCGTATTGATGTTGGATTTCCAGTTTGAATATCCTTCACCGTTAAATTTATCGAAAGCTAGCAGCTGTATAATTGAATTCGATATACATTGCTGAAAAATTTAAACAAATTCTATTAAACTTTATATATAAAAATCCAAATTTATCAAAAATAATAATGTACCCAATAAATATTTATTTATTTGCAACGATACTTTAGTGATTTAGAACAGTTGCTACCGAGGGGCACTCAACAATTCCTTCACTGAAGCAAGACAATTCATGACCAAATACTATATCAGAATAACTCTTTACTCCTATAGTTCTTTTGGTTATCGTTTTCGGTCAAGATCTTTACTAACAATTAGTAATTCTTGTAAGTGTGACCAGCCATTTTCATATCTTATAGAACGGTATGAGTATGCCCCTGAAATGGAAGACAATAACCAAGACGGAACTATAAGACCCTATTCATTTACTGAAGCTTGGGTTGTTTCAAATCCTATGTTACAACCCTCCAAGGGGATTGATAACGGGCAGAAATGCACGTTATTACAGTGCTAAGTTATAAAACAATGCAAGTTTGCGTTAATAAAAATGTACAAGATTTTGTCCAAAAGCATTACGTTCACAATATTGCGGTCGCATACGTCCATCGCATTAAAACAGCTAACTTGTGTATTTTATGCAGAATATGCGTTGACGCAAGGCGGAGAATGCGATCCAAAGAAATCAACGGCCGAGCGCATTAAGTGATTGCATTAACGCAGTGTTATATGATCATTTGCGCTCGCGATTATCTGCTCAAGAAGGTTGCCGCATAGAGTCAACACATCTTTGGTGGGCACATTGATGACATGCAGAAATGCATGTCATCTTAGGCCTTTTATTTAGAATTATGAGGGCTGATAAATAGAATATGCAGCAATTATGTTAGGAATTCATGAGAAAATGAGCTTGCAATGTTCAGAATTAAAACTCTCGGCTAACCCATTATTATGCATTATTATGTGTTCAATGTTCTATTATTATAGCTAACGTAGGAAGTGGATGTAAATGCGGAAGCCGGACTATCGCATAAACGATCGCATGCGGAGAAAACTCTCCATCTCAAAGGAGAACACGTTTGATCAATGCATTGGTGTTGCGGTAATTAGCCGCATGCGTCCATTGCATGGGAGTTGCGCTCGTCAAGCGATTGCGGTCATCGTGTAGAGTTGCGGTATTAAGCAAATGCGGTCACTGCATGATTGCGACTACACGATAACGCATACTAATGGGATCAATGCAAGGTTGGTGGAATGAACGCATCAACATACATCTCGGGAGAATCAAAAACTGATGTTGACATTTCACCTACCACGCCGTTAGTCGCAGAGATTCAGAAGGACTAAACATACTGCGAATGTCATAATCAGAGCAATCCATTAATGTTGTCGCCGATCTAGGCTCTGTATAAAGAAGCCGATGAGCAGAACTTTAACTTATCCTAATAAGTCTCCTCGGTGTGCAGTACAACGAAAGAATTCCTTTCATCCTTCAACGCATGGCTTCGATCGCGTGGATTCCAACGCATAATTGCATGCGTTATTCCACCTAAGGTTCTTTTCTTGTTATCCTTTATGCATTATCCTTTTGAAATTCTTTTTTTCCCGATTGTATTGCTTTGCGGTATTTTTATGATGGTACGTATAATTCACCGCATCTTCTAATTAATCATCACAAGGCACTTCTTACTTCTATAGCTTCTTCAAATTTTGAAAGTATTAAGTTTTATTTTATGTAAACCTTCGCTCAAAATTTATTATCGCATTCCTGTTGATTTTGTTTTTAGTTTTGGGGTGAGAATGCTGCCAACCTCTAAGTTTAGGGGTGGCACGGTCTCGAAGAATTGCGTTCATTGCATTGTGATCATTTGCAAAAAAAAAAAAAAAAGAAAAAGAAAAAGAAAAAAAAGAGAAGTGAGAATTTAGAGAATAATAACTCCACTGTCAACGCAATGGGGAAACCCATGTTGATAAGAGTTAAGTTGTGAAAGGAACTTACCCGTAGTTGGATGTCCGCATGACACACGTGGGGGCAAGCCAAAACGAAGGTAAGTCGCCAAGATCAATGCATAAGCGCAACTCCTCTGTCCGGCGCAAGCCAAATCAAGCAAGACAAGAGTTGAGTTGAATATGGAATGCAACCGAAGTTGGATGCCCGCATGATGCACGTGGGGGTAAGCCAAAATGAAGGTCGTAACCAGGTTCAACGCCGCATTTGAATAAGTAATCGCAAAATTTTTGAAGTATTTTGAATGAACACATTCTCAAAAGCTAAACCCAAAATTGTGATGAATGAATAAATAGTTTTTGAGCAAGCGCTTGCCGGATTTAAACTTGGAAAAGATCTTTTTGAAGAAGCAGCTGAAGTGGAGGGGAGCATTACGACGATGGTTAGAGGGATGAGGAAATTATATTCTAAGAAGCTGGTGATAACATGTAGAAATACAAGTTATTTATACCGTTATATTTAGATTATGCGGCAAAAAGAAGGAAAAGTTGTGTCGACAGTATAGAAATTGGCTTAGAATCGCGAAAATTATAAAATGTTGCAAGCACACCCGCCAACCCCATTGCGATGGCAAAATGGAATGTCCAAGTCTCTGTTTTGTAGGAAAATAGGTCACCGCATGCGACAATCACTCGAGGACAAAAATGAACAACGCATCCACATAGCATGTGGCAATCATTCAAGAACGAAAAAGAACAATGCAATTGCAACGCATACGACGATCGATCATGGAATCAAACGACAAACGCATTTCCACCGCATGCGGAAATCAATAAGAGATCAAAACAATTACATTGCATGCGGCGATCGATTGAAGATGTGAAGAGCAACGCATTCGCAAAGACTTCTGACATTGTATAGCTTCTCTGCTGTACGATTCTGAAAAATTGATCGTGGAGCAGAACGAACATTTCCACTATGCCATGGCAGGAATTATCAGATTTTCAGAGCGTGGCCACTAATGCAGAAGGAGCCAAGGTCTATAAATAACTTCATCAAATTCGAAGAAAGGAGGCTGGTCTGAAGAGACAATCTAGAGAAACTCCGGGAGACAGACGAGACGAGACCAAGAGGTAAGTCTCTGAGCAAACAATTATTTCCATTCCCGAAGAAGAAGCTCTGTGCGAAAGGTCACTTCTACCTGGAAAGCAAACCTTAGAGGGAAGCTTTCCACTCCATTTCTACCATACGCGGGCAAGAAAATCATCTCCGATCGGGATCCATGTCAAGAGATTGACACTCTTTCCATGTTTGTTCTTATTTTCTATTCATCTCTAAACTCTCATTCACTATCTGTAACAAATGCTTATCCTTAGATTTTAATATCATTATCATATTCATCGTCATTTCTCTATTCTTTTCCATACATTCATCATCTATTTTCTCCAACATATGTAACTAATCCCCAGGGTAAGGGGAAAGATTAAGCGAGTAAGTTAATCCTTGTTAAGGAAATTGGCTAAGTTTAGCTAAAGTATGCCCGTCGACATCTTCACCTGTGAGAGCAGAAGTGAACATGTTATTCCGCCTATCGAAAGAAGGATGGATGAATGTGTTAACTAAAGCGAGAAGTATTTCCAGAGATGGAAACAACCTTGCATTCATCACGTTCATCCCTGTTTCACCATACACGTGACCGATCACTGAAAGGTGTAAGCCAAGGGAAAGCAGAACCTTAGTTGCGTCCTTAGCAAGATTGACGAACTTCCGATGTCCTTTCCCTCAACCCATTCTCTTTCTTATTCATTTCACAAGACTTGCCACCGGATTCACCAGATTCTTTTGCACAACTTCACAGCCAGTCTTCATCCTGTATAATTAATTGTTTATTTATTTATTTTATCACCGCAATTTTTTTCACCGCACTTTATTTACCATCGCATTTTATTCTTCATCGCAATTTACTCTTTACTGCATTTTATGTTTCTACAAACCCAATTCATTATTCTTTATGTTTAACTGGTCACATATACTACATTAGTATCGCATTAAACACAACAATCCCCGTGTTCAACCTCAGATCACTCTGAGAAACTTGCGTTGGAATTATACTTGGTTCTAGCGTAAGAAAACTTGTGACACGCACTACACGAACGCATACTACGAAGCATTTAAGCATCATCAGATACATTTAGAATGTAGTATCGCATAATATCATAAATCACAGCGTATAAGCACAACATAAAATTTCCATTTATCATAAATCATAGTGAATCAGCCCTGGCCACTTCGGATCCTAAGGAGACTACCCCAACAGACTCCAATGAGGGAGCCATCAGGCCTGTTTTGGAGGTTGTAGAGGTGAAGAAGCAGCCGGGGAAGGCTGAAGAGAAGGAGAAGAGAAAAAGTAAAGAAAAACGGGTGGAAGGAGATGAAGCCACCCGACTGAAGAAGAAGAAGAAAGAAAATAAGAGAAGTGAAAGAAAAAAACGCAGGCGACAAGAGAAGCGCCTGAAGAAAGAGGAAGAAAGAAGGAAGAGAGAGGAAAGTTTAGATTTTGATGGAGAATTAACCACCGCAAGGGTGGAAGAGGGGGTGTCAGGACAAGTTAGAGCATCAGTGCAACTACAAACTTCATTGCCGCATACCAGATTAGTTGCGTCTGAAGACAGAGAAGACCCTGACATCACCCCTTTAATGTGGCGTCACAAGGAGAATGTGCCATAAGGGTCCACAAGTGACCCAACATTCTTTCAACGCATAGCAGAGAAGGAGGAGAAAAGAAAAAGAGAATTAGAGGAGAAAAAAGAAAAGATGTCACGTGCGTGCCAAAGCATTGCAGCAGGTGATTTGGCCAGAAAAGTTCACGATGAGGCGGTTCGCTGTGACAATGCAAGGGTGGAAGAAGAAGAAAGAAGAAGGCTCGAGGATGAGCAGCGCCTTGTGCTCGCCTCGGAGCAATTTGAAAGAGAAATGAGAAAAGAAGAAGAAGTGGAGAAGAAGGAGAAAGAGGAGAAGGAAAGACGCCGTAAAGCAAATATGCAGCACGTTAAAGAGAGAAAGAGAAAAGAAGTGGAAGAATGGGAAAGGGAAAAAGAAGAGCAACGCAAGGCGAGGGAACGCAAACAAAAACAAAAATTCTGCCTTGCGTCTGCTCAAGAAAAGGGCAAAGCTAAAGTGGAAAGCAGCGAGCTTGCATCGACCAGGAGGTGTCCAACAACCAAGAAAGAAAATGATGACTTATGGATGGAAATGGTCTTCTTCCCTGCATTGGCGCCACTATCGGATCTAATCACCAGCATTGTGGTGGAACATGGGTGGGAAACTTTCTGCCAATATCCATCTATCGTTATTCCTGCGATAGTGAGGGCCTTCTATCACGGCCAGCTCCATGACACCGAAGATGCGGTGATCATTGAAGGGAGGGTAGTGCTGTTCAGCACAAAGAACATCAATGAGCTCTATCAGTTGAAGACTTTCCCAGAAGCACCGGGTAACAAGCTGATTGATGATCCTGAAGAAGAGCATATGGAGGATACGCTGAATGTATTGACAAAGAGCCCATGCCTAAAGCTCATGGCGTCATCCATATGAAGATCCTGAGAATGCTTCTCAAGGATTCACCGTATTGCCCTGAGCTTCCAACAAAAAGGCCCCTCATTGATTTAAATGCGCCGCAACCACCAAAACCAAAGAAGCAACGTCGCAGTGACAAAGGAAAGGAAATCGTCCAAGGAAGTTCACTGCAGAAGCAAACAAGTCTACCCTTGGACCTTTTGCCTTTAGTCATTCTCCAACCAAGCCCTCCAAACGAACCCCTTTCCCCTTTTCTCAAACAATTCACAAACCTCTTTCTTGCCCTCGACTCCAACCCCGCATCTCCAGTAGCATCCCCTCACCATCCATCTCCACCCTACTTTGCACCACCAACATCGTTGCATGTTGATGACCCACACGGTTTGGGAGCAGGCCTTTCCGCTTAGCCTCAAACCGATGCTGGTGAAACATCGACGGCGCAATCCACCATCGCATCCCTTGCTGCTGCCTTAGAGAATATGCGGGTCTTTTAATCTCAAGAGTTCACCTTCTTCCACCATGCATTAACAGAGTTGCGAAAGAGCAATGTAGAGTTGCGAGACAGTAACACAATGTTGCGATAGGCGATGGTCAATATTCAACACAACATCTTTACCATTCACCTGAACTAAAGACAGATGGCCGAGCACAACCATGAGTACTTCAATTTCTTAACGACATATCTACATGGTCCCATGGTGCCTCCACATCTACAGCAACCTCTGCAATTTCAAGAAGCGCCACAAAGAGCTCCTCCGCAACATCCTCCTCACCAAGAGCCCCCGCCGCAACTCTAAATTTGGGGGTGGACCACATTCTCCACAATTTTGCATTTTTTTGCGGCCATTCAATTTTTATAGATAGTTATACCTTGTATTCTTCTGTACATACTTACAATTTTGTGTTTGTGATATTTATAATTCTTTGTGTACTTAGACAAATTTTATACAACTGAGTAATCATTCTTTCCTTATTCGTTGGCCTCTTTATTTTTATCATCCTTTGTCAATTTATTGTGGTTATTCTTATTTATGCTGCCATGATGAGTAGTATGCATATACTTAGCAAAAAAATTTTATACATTGCATTTTCTGCCGAACACTTAGACAATTCATCGCAATAGCTCTGCTTGACCTTCTCTATTACAAGACTCTACTCAAACCTTCTTTTCAAAATTTTGACTAAGTGTTTTCTCTTTTCTGTCCAAAACAATGCAATGAGGACCTTGCGCATCTCTAAATTTAGGGATGGGGAAGGTCTGAGTAGATGCGATCAAGCGGACACGGTAATATCAGGCAAATGCGTTCATCATCATCAAAAAAAAAAAAAAAAGGAAGTAAACTCCGCTGTCAGCGTAAGGAAAAATCCCAACCTGATAAGAGAAGTCGTGAAAGGAACTTGCTCGAGTTGGATGTTCGCATGACACCCGTGGGAGCAAGCCAAAACGAAGGTAGGTTACCAGAATCAACGCAATACAAAAAACAAAAAAAAAATAGAGAAAATAAGGATAAAAGAGACAACTTCTCTGACAAGCAAAAGTAAAACTTGGCTAAGGATCGAGAGTTCAAGTTGGGATTGGTACACAACCGTAGTTGGATGCTCGCATGACACCCGTGGGAGCAAGCCAAAACGAAGGGTGTAACCATGATCAACGTTCTCTATAGGATGACGCAAACCAGACCACCGCATAAAAGACACACTTCGTTGTTTTCGCAAGAAGAAGTAAAACATTCTTCTCAAAACTAGAAGGGAACTTTGGGCAGAGGTTTGTCTTAGATAAGAATAAAGTAGAGCATGTTAACAAATGTTAAAGGATAGAAGGAACTTGTAGGTTGAGAAATTATGTAGAGATGGAGCATTCGAAGTAGCCGATCGACGCAAAGTTAGGATAGGATTTGAGCTGAATTGCCTTAGTCGAGGATATGATTAAGGACAAGCATATATCTAAATTTTGGGGTGTGATAACTTGTAGTTTTACAAGTTATTTATAACGTTTTATTTAGATTATGCGGCAAAAAGAAGGAAAAGTTGCATCGACAGTATAGAAATTGGCTTAGAATTGCAAAAATTGTAAAGTGTCGCAAGCACACCCGCCAACCGCATTGTGATGGCAAAACGAAATGTCAAAGTCTTTGTTTTACAAGAAATTAGGTCACCACATGTGACAACCGCTCGAGGAAAAAAATGAACAACGCATCCACATAGCATGCGACAATCATTCAAGAACGAAAAAGAACAATGCAGTTGTAACGCATGCGACGATCAATCATGGACTTAAACGACCAACGCATTTCCACCGCATGTGGTAATCGATAAGAGATTAAAAAAATTACACCGCATGCGACGATCGATTGAAGATGTGAAAAGCAATGCATTCGCAAGGACTTTTAACATTCTACAGCTTTTCTATTGTACGATTCTGATAAATTGATCGTGGAGCAGAGCGGACATTTCCACTATGCCATGGTAGGAATTATCAGATTTTCAGAGCGGGACCACTAATGCAGAAGAAGCCAAGGTCTATAAATAGCTTCATTAACTTTGAAGAAAGGAGGCTGATCTAAAGAGACAATCTAGAAAAAATCTGGGAGACAGACGAGACAAGACCGAGAGGTAAGTCTTTGGAGCAAACAATTATTTCCATTCCCAAAGAAGAAGCTCTGTGCGAAAGGTCACTTCTACCTGGAAAGCAAGCTTGAGAGGGAAGCTTTCCACTCCATTTCTACCACACGCCGGCAAGAAAATCGTCTCCTATCGAGATCTGTGTCAAAAGATTGACACTCTTTCTGTGATTGTTCTTTTTTTTTTTTCATCTCATGTGTTCATCTTTAAACTTTCATTCACTATCTGTAACAAATTCTTATCCTTAGATTTTAATATCATTATCGTATTCATCGTCATTTCTCTATTCTTTTCCATATATTCATCATCCATTTTCTCCATCATGTGTAACTAATCCTCAGGGTAAGGGGAAGCATTGAGCGAGTAAGTTAATCCTTGTTAAGGAAATCGGCTAAGTTTAACTAAAGCATGCTTGATAACATCTTCACCTGTGAGAGCAAAAGTGAAAATGTAATGGGAACGCGGCTGATCACTGAAAGGTGTAAGATAAGGGAAAGCGAAACATTAGTTGCGTCTTTAGCAAGATTGACGAGCTTGCGATGTCCTTTCCCTCAACCCATTCTCTTTCTGATTCATTTCACAAGACTTGCCACCGCATTCACCAGATTCTTTTGCACAACTTCACAGCCAATCCTTGCCCTGTATAATTAATTGTTTATTTATTTATTTTATCACTGCAATTTATTTCACCACACTTTATTTACCATCGCATTTTATTCTTTACCGCATTTTATGTTTCTACAAACCCAATTCATTATTCTTTATGTTTAACCGGTCGCATATACCACATTAGTATTGCACTAAACACAACAATCCCCGTGTTCGACCTCAAATCACTCTGAGAAACTTGCGTTGGAATTATACTTGGTTCCAGCGTAAGAAAACTCTTGACACGCACTACACGAACGCATATTACGAAGCATCATCGCATTCATTTAGAATGTAGTATCGCATAATATCATAAATCACATTGCATAAGCACAACATAAATTTTCCATTACATCTGGTCATCCCAAAGGAAAGCCGGAAGGTGAGTTAGAATTTCTTGAGTAAAATGCATGCTTGAGGACAAACATGATTTCAAGTTTCGGGGTGTGATGATATGCAGAAATGCATGTCATCTTAGGCCATTTTATTTAGAATTATAAGGGCTGATAAGCAGAATATGCAGTGATAACTTGTAGAAATACAAGTTATTTATACTATTTTATTTAGATATTGCAGCTAAAAGAAAGAAAAGTTGCATCGATAGTATAGAAATTGGCTAAGAAATGCGAGAATTATAAAATGTCGTCAATACACCCACTAAGACCATTGTGATGGTAGAATAGAGTGTTTCAATTTATGTTTTGCAGGAAATCAGTCATTGCATGCGTTAATGGCTCAAAGATAAAAATAAACAACGCATCTACGTCGCATTACGCCCATCAATTGAGGAATGAAGAGATAATCAACGCAATTACGGTGCACGCGAAAATCGATCAAGAGCTTATCGATCAACACAATTTCAACCGCATGCGGTAATAAAAAAATAACATAGCATGCAGCGGTCGATCGAAGATGTAAAGAGCAACGCATTTGCGGAGGATTCTAACAAATGTACAGCTTTCAGTTGTGCATTTCTGATGGGTTGATTGCGTAACAGAAGGAATATTCACTCCGCCATTTCAGGAACTACCATAACCATAAAGTGGGGACCACGAAGTCAAAGAGCCAAGCTTCACCCATAAATAGCTTCTGCAAATTCACTGAAAAACATACATGAATACATAGAGACGTGCATATATTGATTCTGAGAGAGAGACTGGTCTGAAATGACTTACAGAGTAGATCCGAGATAGTCACGAGACAAAGCCGAGATGTGAGTCTCCGAGCAAGGAATCCTTCCAATCCCCGCCGTTGAAGCTCTGTACGAAGGTCATTTCTACCAGGAGAGCAAGCCTGAGAGGGAAGCTCTTCTCTCCATTACTACCACATACTGGCAAGCAAAACCTCCGTTCAGAATCTGTGTCAAAACGTTGACAATCCTTCTATATTTGTTTCTAATCACTTTTTCATCTTCTTTAATCTTTCATTCACACCATGTATCGAACGCTTAATTCTATAATTAAATGTTATGATAATTACCATTGTCATCTCTCTGTCTATTTCCTTTCATCCATAATCCATTTTCTCCATGATGTTTTCCTAATTCACTGGGTAAATAGAAAGAATTAAGTGAGCGAGTTAATTGTGTTAAGGAAATAATTAAGTTTAGCAAAAGCATGCTCAACGGCATCTTCACCTGTGAGAGTAGAAGTGAAGATATTCCGCCTATCGAGAGAAGGTTGGAAGAATGCGTTAACTAAAGCGAGAAGTATTCCAAAGATGGAAACAACCTTACGTTCATCACGTTCATCCCTATTTTACCATAGAGATATGGGAACGTGTCCGATTACCAAGAGGTGTACACCAAGGGAAAGTAGAACCTTAGTTGCATCTTTAACGCAATTAAAAAACTTGCGTTGTTTTTACCATTTACTCTTTCTGTTTCTGATTCATTCATAAAGACTTGCCATCGCATCCCACGATTCTTTGTACAACTTCACAGTCAGTTCTCGAACTCAGTATCATGTATCATGTATCTTGTATCTTGTATCATATTAGTTTAGGTTTTATTTTATCAACGCAATTTTATTTCATCGCAATTTACATTATTGTATAAACAACCATTCTTTAGTAATTGTAAAAACCGGTCGCATATACCACAAAAGTAACGTATTAACGAAAATAATCCCTGTGTTCGACCTCGGATTATTTTGAGAAAATTGCGTTAGAATTATACTTGGTTTCAGCACAAGGTAACTTGTGACAAGCACTACTACATCACATACTACGAACATATCATTAATAACGCATATACTTAGACATAGTATCGCATTCTTTCATGGACTTGTTCATTCATTCACATTCATATTTGTCCACATGCTTAAAGATATAAATTCAGCATTACAAGTTTATGGCTCCGTTGTCGGGGACATGAGCTTGTAGCACATTATCTATCATCACAGTGCATGCATAACAAGAAATAAAAATTATCGTTACAAGTTTATGGATAAATAAAAATTATCATTACATGCAGTAATTATGTTAGGAATTCATGAGAAATGAGCTTGCGTTGTTCAACATTAAGAATCTCGGCTAACCCATTATTATGTGTTATTATGCGTTTAATGTTCTATTTTTGTAGTTAATGCAGGAAATGGACACAAATGCGAAAGCTGGACTACCGCATAGACGATCGCATGCGGAGAAAACTCTCCATTGCAAAGGCAAACGCGTTCAATCAATGCATGGGTGTTGTGGTAAATAGCCGCATGCGTCCATCTCATGGGAGTTGCGTTCGTCAAGCAATTGCGGTCATCGTGTAAAGTTGCGGTATTAAGTGAATGAGGTCACTGCATGATTGTGACTACAGAATAACGCATACTAATGGGATCAATGCAAGGTTGGTGGAATGAACGCATCAACGTACATCTCGTGAGAATCAAAAGCTAATGTTAACATTTCACCTACCACGCCATTAGCCGCAGAGATTCAGAAAGGACTAAACGTTGATTGTGAATTACTCGATAACTAAAATTCCGTGGATGCAGTATGCGATGCATGTTCTTAAGGTATGCATTTATTGTCATGCGTTGGTGGTCATGCATTTGAATGACTATGCATTAACGAATATATGCGATAACCATGCGTCCTGTCACAAGTTTGCTTGCACTCACGCCAAGTATAACGCGAATGCAAGTTTCTCGGGTGATCTGAGGTCGAAAATTGGGACTTGTAGTTGGATGAATGCGGTAATGTGCATGCGCCGGTTGAATAAAAGAATGATGGAGGGGTTTCTATGCTAACATTACTCCTACTCCTAACTAACATACAACGCAATGAGAATATGAAAGAGAGGTAGATACGCAACAACTCTTGACATGAAACAAATGAATGGAAAAATAGATAAAATGTGAAGATGTCTTCATTGCAATACTTAGGAGTGACCGCAAGGGCAACCTTAGTCAATACAAGCCATGCGATCAGGCTACACACACTTGAGCCTAGCATCATTAGACCATACATCTTTCTTGGTATATCCAGATAATAGGTAGCGTATGTGGTGTATCTATGATATTTCCGGAAAGCCTATGCCTGCCTAAACCTCCATAACCCGCTCACATGCTCTCACCACATGAGCATGAGCGTGCTAGCCGCATACCACCGTATCCTACTTCCTGGACGTATGCAATATCCTATCAGTAAGGTGCATATGTAGTGTGAAAGAAAACAAAGCTTATCTCTAAGTTCCCCATTCTTGCCTATGTGTTCCAATCTGCTCTCTCGAGTCTTACATTTGGGTTTTAGACTACTCTCTTGAGTATGCGTAAATGATGAATGATGCGCTCATAAGACATGGTAACCGCATGAACTTTGCTGACATAAGATTATTTCTATCTCTAGTGAATAATAGCTTACATTACTTAATGCGACCAACGACTTACCCTCTCGATTAGTTAGTTGTTGCTGACTTTACTCATAGACAAGTGTTTTGTCTGCCTATAGACAGGCATTGCTACAACTTCCCACTAAGAAAATAATGTTTACTCAGAAACTCACGCAACGCACACCTCTCGGTGGTTTTCTACATGCTTCATATCTCTAATCCACATGACTAAGTATGCGATACAATAGAAATCTCACTAAGTGATGCAATGAAAGTTAAAGATGCTAAGTAAGAAGATGGAGATGGAGTCGAAGGAAACACAGAAATGCATTGAACACTCATGTATTAATTTCTTAATCACAAAATGTATACAATACAATATAAGAAAAGAAGAGAAAATGAAATGACCGGCTGGAAGCAATGACTTACTTCCAGCGGATGTGCGTCAAGATTGTCGGTGGTGCCATGGATAGGCGGAGGAGCTAACTCTCTCGAGATCTAGCTCCGATCGAAGGCTTCGGTCGTCACTCAGAATGGATGAAGGAGGTGAAGAACTCTCAAGCTTCTTCTCACGCATTTGTCTAGATCACAAGGATCCGCCCTAGGCGAACCTCAGGCAAAAACCTTGGATAAGTTGAAGTTCTGCTCATTGGCTTCTTTATACAGAGCCTAGATCGTCGACAACATTAATGGATTTCTCTGATTCTGACATTCGCGGCGCGTTTAGTCCTTTTTTAATCTCTGCGACTAACAGCGTGGTAGGTGAAATGTCAACATCAATTTTTTATTCTCCCGAGATGTATGTTGATGTATTCATTCCACTAACCTTGCGTTGATCCTATTAGTATGCGTTATCGTGTAGTCGCAATCATGCAGTGACTACATTTGCTTAATACTGCAACTCTACACAATGACTGCAATCGCATGACAAGCGCAACTCCCATGCGATGGATGCATGTGGCTAATTACCGCAACATCCATGCGTTGATCGAACTTGTTTGCCTTTGCGATGGAGATTTTTCTTCACATACGATCGTCTATGCAGTAGTCCGGTGATGACATGCAGAAATGCATGTCATCTTAAGCCTTTTACTTAGAATTATGATGGTTGTTAGGCAGAAATTGCGTCGATCATGATAGGAATTCACGAAAAAAAAGTTTGCGTCAATCAGCATGATGAATCTCAGCTAACCCATTACTTTGTGTTAATTATGCATTCAATGTTCTATTTTTGTAGCTAATGCCGGAAACAAATGCAAATGCAGAAATCAGACCACCACATAGACAACTGCATGCAGAGAAACACTCCATCACAAAGGCAAATGCATCGATCAATACATGGATGTTGTGGTAATCAGCTGTATGCGTACATCGCATGGGAGTTGCACTCGTCAAGTGATTGCGATCATCGTGTAGAGTTGCGGTATTAAGCGAATGTGGTCATTGAATGATTGCGGTTGCGCAACAATGCAAACTAATGGAATCAACGTAAGGTAGGTGGAATGAACGCATCAACACATCTACCTCGAGAAAATCCAAAGATGATATTGACATTTCACCTACCACGCTGTTAGTGGCAGAGGTTTAGAAAGGACGAACGCACCGAACGTCAGACTCAGAGCAGTCCAATTAATGTTGTTAGCAATTCATGCTCTATAAATAGAAGCCGACCAACCGAAATTCAAGTTATCTGGAGATTATCCCTCACTGGGGATTTTCCTCGCGATCCAGACAAAATGCGTGAGAAGACGCCTGAGAATTCTTCACCTCCTTCATCCATTTCGAGTGAGACTAGAGCCTTTGACCTCGGATAATTCTGAGAAACTCGTGTTGGAATTATACTTGATTTCAGCACAAGGAAACTTTGGTACGCACTACTCCAACGCATACTACGAGCATATCATTAACAACACATATATTTAGACGTAGGCATAAAAAATGTCTTTATCACAAAAGAGCTTAAGCGCAGTTAGAGCATTCATTCATTCATCAGCGCATCAGATAGACAACATTACATGTCGTATCCTTACAAGTTTATGGCAGCATGAGCTTGTATCATTCATATTCATCATTGTCTATATGCATATAGATAAAGGCATCCATTTTTATATCATCAATCATGCCTTAAGTGATAACCTAAATAGGTCTGTAGTATAAGGATTAAGGTAGGATACCTGATCATGGTGACACCACGGATACAACCCGCTTTGTAGAAGTTTGCAAGTGTTATAAACTACAACATACGGTAGATCCTGACCATTTATGTGGAGACGTGCGAGCGGGGGTGTCCTATACAAAGAGTTTATATAAGACCTGGACCACGAGATGACTAGACTATGTATATAACGCCGTTGATAGTAGAGACTTGCATCTCACCTAAACGACCATAGGTGACACGACCTCAATCCTAAGTGTTTTGGGAACTCCTACCTTTGAGGGCGGTCCTTTAATTAGTATGGGTGAGAGTGACCAGATTGCCAACTCAACATGCCTACCTTTTTGGGGACTTGTCTGATCTGGGAGTTGGGAACTCAATCCACAAGATGGAATTCACTCATTTCCCGAAGCAGGGATAAGTAGAGAGATTGTTCCCTTAAGGGCTGATTCCGGGGCTTGAACATAGTGGCCACAACTTCTCTTTGGAAGAGAAGACTCAGTCATATTAGGACTATGACTTATATTCATTAGAGGGATCAGTGGTACTTAAGGAGACAGATGTAACTATAGGAACATAACGGTTATTGGCCAACTGTACTTACGAGCGATCGGTGAAGGGTTATCGCACTGCTGATTGGTTGAGATGGACACATAATATATATCTGTGGTAAGGAGAGTTCAGCTGCCAGTTTTTAGTGGAGTGTCTGGCAGTTAACGAATGGTGGATCCCGTGACTAAAGAGTTTAGTCAGTTATTCATGTACCGTTGGAGCTTCAAGCTACAAGACCATGAGGTCTCCTTGGTAGCTCAATGGATTCAATTGAGGATCAATTCTTGATGTTGGTTTGAAATGTTCAAATTGACAAGAGGTATTTTGAATATATATGATATAATCGGTATGATGTATGAGATACATATAGTGGAGGATTGATGTAAATGAGATTTACATTAAGTATCATGGAATAGAAAAAGAACTATGGTTTATATGTTTCATGAGATGAAATATTAAAAATATAGGTTATAAATATAGTATGATAAGTTGGTTATCATTTATATTTATAATAACATAATTATTCAATAATTAATTATTTTTCTTTAAATAACCAATTGAGTGGGTGGTCATTGGATTCATGGTAACCGTGAGTTTAAAAGAAAAGTGGTTTTCCTAATTTTAGGAAGATTTTACAAACGCTGAAAAGTTTTCCTAAAAAGGTTTTTGAGTTTTATCTCTCGTGCAAAAGAAACTCACGTAGTCGTCAAGTAAATATGGATTTACTAAATGACGGTTGGGCGAGCTAAACGATGGTGTAGTGGCGAGCTAAACGATCATGCAATATTTACTAAACGATCACATAGTTTTGCTAGACGATCGCTTGCCCAAAGTAAACGATCGTGTAGAGTCTGTAGGCGATACATGTTGGAAGTAAAATTAGGGACGGATGGGGTTGTACATGCAATCATGCATTAGACATGGCTTAAGCTATGCGTTTACGCCCATGTGTTGGAATGAAAATGCGTTAACCTAGTATGCAATGACCACGCGTTCCTATCGCAAGTTTTCTTACGCTCGCGCCAAGTATAATGCAAATGCAAGTTTCTCGGGTAATTCGAGGCCGAACACAGGGACTTGTCACTCAATAATGCTCGTGAAGCAATGCATTTGAGGCGATGAATAAAAATTAAATGAAGAAAGTTTAATGGATCTACACACTACTCCTACTCCTAACTAAACATATTGAGCAATAGAAGACTTGCGATGAGAATAGGTAGATACACAACAACCATTAATGCATAGTAATGTGTATTATCTTAAATCGCTCGAGTAATCCCAGCTCTTCACACTAACGCATCGCACACCTCTTGGTGGTCAACTGCATGACTATATCTCTATAGTGCATGGTTGCATTGAACATAAGATTGTGCCTATCTCTAGGAACAATGCATACTTTGCTTTAGTACGTTCCATCTCTTACCTTCTCAGGCAGTTAGACGCGGCTATTTAACTTATAGACAAGCATTGCAACATCCCATAAACAAGCATTGCTACAGCCTTTCACCAATCAAAGAGGATTAACTCACTGTACTTGCACAACGCACACTTCTCGGTGGGTTGCTACA
Source organism: Benincasa hispida (assembly GCF_027475165.1). Classification (NCBI taxonomy): domain Eukaryota; kingdom Viridiplantae; phylum Streptophyta; class Magnoliopsida; order Cucurbitales; family Cucurbitaceae; genus Benincasa; species Benincasa hispida. The sequence continues at coordinate 74,717,940 of NC_143489.1, forward strand.
TGCGTCCTATCTCTAGGCTACACGATTAAGTATGCGATCGCCTTTGATAAATAAACGCTGAAGATAAACAATGAAAGAGATAAAGATGATGAAGAAGACGACAATGAAGGAATCAAGATATGCATTTGATTACAAAATGTCTTAATATCTTAAGCTAAAATGTAATACAATACAGAGGTTATAAGAGAAATGAAGGATTCTACGTCAAGGCTGCTAGTGGTCCATGGATGAATGGTGGAGATGTCTCTCTCGAGCTCTATCTCCAGTGAAAGCTCCGGTCGTCACTTGATCTGGTTTAGAGAGGTGAGGAATTCTCACTGAAAATCTTGCTCAAGCTCTCATCTGTGATCGCAAACCTCTGCCTTGAGGCCGAATTTCGGATGTCTTGAAATGAAGATCCAAAGGGCTATTTATAGAGTTTAAACACCGACAGCTATCATGATTGCGTTATGTCTTACTGCTGCCTTTGTCACGGTATGGGCAATGTCACATTGTCTTATATTGTTCATACTCCAAAGGTATGCATCCAAGCTTGATTTAGCTAAAGTATCAACGCGTTCTACCCATCATGTGATCGTCCTTCTATTATGGTTGTCACTTCGTGGCCGCCATTTCCAATTGATCACCGCATTCACTTAATCACGGCAACTTTCATGCGATGGGCGCATTCGATCACCGCAACTTCCATGCGATGAATGCATTCGATCACCGCAACTTCCATGCGGTGGGCGCATGCGATCCAACTTTCACTGCATGCATTTGTCTTTGCGATCGCCTGGCTTTAGTGCATGTGTTTGTCTGCGATTGCTTATTTCCAATGCATGCGTTTGATTCCTAGGATAGGTACAAAAATAAACACTTTGACATGGAGTAATGCATAATATTGGGGTCAGTGAGGGTTTAGGTGCTAATTGATGCAAAACTCAAATTTTCGCAATTTCTAAGTATTATCACCGCATTTTCTACTTATTATCTCTCATAATTCTAAATAAAAGGCTTATAATAACTAGCATTTCTGCCAGTTATCACACCCCCAAACTTAGAATCATGCTTGTCCTCAAACATGCGTCATACTTAAGAAATTCTTACCTCACCTTCCGTCTTTCCTTTGCGATGACCAGCCGCTCAGAATATAATTAACTCGTACCTCTAACCATGGCTGCAATACTCTCATCTACTTTGGCTGCTTCTTTAAAAAGATCTTTTCTAAGTTGAAATTTTGCAAGCCTTTGCTCAAAAACTTTTTATTCATTCTCCACAACCTTGCGTTCAGCTCTTGAGAATGCATTCGTTCAAAACAATTCAAGATTATGCGATTACTTATTCGAATGCGGCGTTGAACCTAGTTATGCTCTTCATTTTGGCTTACCCCCACGTGTGTCATGCGGGCATCCAACATCGGTTGCGTTCCATACTCAACTCAACTCATGTCTTGCTTGATTTGGCTTGCGCCAGATAGAGGAGTTGCGCTTATGCGTTGATCCTGGAGACTTACCTTCGTTTTGGCTTGCCTCCACGGGTGTCATGTGGACATCCAACTACAGGTAAATGCCTTTCACAACTTAACTCTTATCAAACATGGGTTTCTCCATTGCATTGATAGTGGAGTTGTTATTTTCAAAATTATTTTTTTTTTAAGGGAATGACCACAATGTAATGAACGCAATTCTTCGAGACCACTGCCACCTCCAAACTTAGAGGGTGGCAGCATTCTCATTGCAAGCTAAAAACAAACTCAACAGGAATGTGATAACAAATGTTTGAGTAAGGGTTTGCACACAATAAAACTATAGACTTTCACAATTTGAAGAAGCTATTAAAAGTATGGAGACCCTTGCGATACTAGTTAGAGGATGCGGTGAATTATTTGTACCATTATAGATGCATCGCAAAGAACCGCAATCAGACAAGGAGAATTTCAAAAGGATAATGCGTAAAAGATAACAAGAACAGAACCTTAAGTAGAATAACGCATGCAACAATGCGTTGGAATTCTTGTGATTGAAGCCATGCGTTGAAGGATGTGGAGGATTCTTCTGTTGTAACTGCACACTGAGGAGAGTTATTATCGCACCTATAAGGAGCAAATGCACCACAACCAAGGAAGCAGCCGCATATCCAATATAACAATAAATAAAAATAATAAACTAAACTAAGAAAGCAACGTAAAGATAGAGTATAAGACGTCCTTGGAGAAATTAGAGTGTTGTCACCGCAAGGAGTCTCCCATACAGGAGATGGCTCTCAACTACTTGGGTCAAGGGGTTCGCCCTGACCATTGGAGCTTCCAGGAATTGTTGGATGCATGATGGTTAACATGCGCCTAATTTCTTTCAGCTCATGCGACAGATAGCCTTTCTATCTAGGGGGTCAATATTTGACTTTCTACGCATTGTCTATACTTCAAATATTGTTTGCAACTTGGTCGCACAATCTATAATACGCTTAAGATTTAAAGGGTGCTTGCGAAAACACAAAACTTCACGAAACATTAGCTGCCAAATCCTTAGCACGGCACCAAAAACTTGTTGGAAGGAAAATTAGGGATGGATGGGGTTGTACATGCAATCATGCGTTAGACATGACTTAAGTTATGCATTTATGCCCATGCGTCAGAGGTCATACATTGGAATAAAATGCGTTAACCTAAGTTGCAATGACCACACGTTCCTATCACAAGTTTTCTTACGCTCGCGCCAAGTATAACGCAAACGCAAGTTTCTCGAGTAATCCAAGGTCGAACACAGGGACTTGTCACTCAATAATGCCCGTGAAGCAATGTGTTTGAGGCGATGAATAAAATTAAAATGAAGAATGTTTAATGGATCTACACACTACTCCTACTCCTAACTAAACAGATTGAGCAATAGAAGACTTGTGATGAGAATAGGTAGATACACAACAACCATTAACGCATAGTAATGTGTATTATCTTAAATCGGTCGAGTAATCCTAGCTCGTCACACTAATGCATCGCACACCTCTCGTGGTCAGCTGCATGACTATATCTCTATAGTGCATGGTTGCATTGAACATAAGATTGTGCCTATCTCTAGAAACAATGCATACTTTGCTTTAGTGCATTCCATCTCTTACCTTCTCAGGTAGTTAGACATGGCTATTTAACTTATAGACAAGCATTGCAACATCCCACAGAAAAGCATTGCTACAGCCTTTCACGAAGCAAAGAGGATTAACTCACTATACTCGCACAACGCACACTTCTCGGTGGGTTGCTACATGCGTCCTATCTCTAGGCTACACGATTAAATATGAGATCACCTTTGATAAATAAACGCTGAAGATAAACAATGATAGAGATAAAGATGATGAAGAAGACGACAATGAAGGAATCAAGATATGCATTGATTACAAAATGTCTTAATATCTTAAGATAAAATGTAATACAATACAAAGGACTCTGCGTCAAGGCTACTGGTGGTGCCATGGATGAATGGTGGAGATGTCTCTCTCGAGCTCTATCTTCGGCAAAAGCTCCGGTTGTCACTTGGTCTGGTTCGTGGAGGTGAAGAATTCTCACTAAAAATCTTGCTCAAGCTCTCATCTGTGATCATAAACCTCTACCTTGAGGCAAAAGTTCGAATGTCTTGAAATGAAGGTCCAAAGGGCTATTTATAGAGTTTAAACACCGACAACTATCATGATTGCGTTATGTCTCACTGCTGCCTTTGTCGCGGTATGGACAATGTCACATCATCTTATCTTGTTGATACTCCCAAGGTATGTATCCGAGCTTGATTCAGCTGAAGTATCAATGCCTTCTACCCATCTTGCGATCATCCTTCTATTATGGTTGTCACTTCGTGGCTGCAATTCCCAATTGATCACCGCATTCGCTTGATCACCACAACTTTCATGCGATGGGCGCATTCGATCACCGCAACTTCCATGCAATGGATGCATGCAATCTAACTTTTAGTGCATGTGTTTGTCTTTTCGATCGCCTAGCTTCAGCGCATGCACTTGTCTGCAATCTCTTATTTCCAATGCATGCGTTTGATTCCTGCGATAGCTACAAAAATAGATACTTTGGTATGGAGTAACATATAATATTGGGGTCAGTGAGGGTTTAGGTGCTATTCAGCGCAAAACTCAATTTTTCGCAAATTCTAAGTATTATCACCACATTTTCTACTTATTAGCCCTCATAATTCTAAATAAAAGGCTTATAATAGCTGGCATTTCTACTAGTTATCAATAGACCGAGTTAAACGATGATCTAAACAATCGCATAGCTTTTGCTAGACGATCGCTTAACTTTATCTAAACGATTAGGCATCGACCTATACGATAGGTCTCCGCCATCTCCCACTTGCCCAGTCGAGTGCACGATCAGTGTTTCCTCCTTCATCTTCCTCACACCAAGTCCGAATAGAGCCCACCCTCTGGATTCTCACACCGAGAATACCAAGGAGCCTTATTGGTGGTGTCATACTCAACTCGACACCGTTGAGCTTTTCTGGAGGCCGTTCGTGCTATTGCTGAGGAGTTCGTGACCGAGGCAATCATTTAGGACGAGCACGAAATGTTCGTGCTGTGTTGCAGTCGTGTAGATCGAGCATTCGAAGTTTTCATTGTTCGAGCGGTCATGCGCAACGGAGCATAGAGATGCATCTACAAATGTTCGTAGGTTTTTCTTGATGGAACACGAGACATACGCAGCGGAATAAGGATCTAATTACACTCTAATTGCTTTTAATTAAATAAAATAGCATGTAGAAATACATGTTATTTATACTGCTTTATTTAGATATTGAGGTTAAAAGAGAGGAAAGTTGCATCAATTGTATGGAAATGGGCTAAGAAATGTAAGAATTATAAATTTTCGTCAATACACCCACTGACACCATTGCGATGGTAGAAAAGAATATTTCAAGTCTCTTTTGCAGGAAATCAAGTCACCGTATGTGTTCATGGCTCAAGAGAAAAAGATTAACGCATCTACATCGCATTACGCCCATCATTCAGGAATGAATAGATGATCAACGCAATGATGGCGCATGCGACAATTGATCAAGAGCTTTGCGATCAACGCAACGTCAACCTCATGCAGTAATAAAAAAACAACACCGCATACGACCAAATGATCGAAGATGCAAATGAGCGACGCAATCGCCGAGGATTTTGACACGTGTACAACTAACTATTGTGCATTTTCGACAGATTGATTGCATAACAGAAGGAATATTTATTCCACTATTTTTGGAATTTCCATAATAATAGAGTGGGGACCACACGGCAGAGATTCAGAGCATTCACCTATAGATACCTTCAGAGAATTCACTGAGAGATATACTTGATACGAGGCTATTTTAATATTTGAATATTGAGAGAGAGGCTGATCTGAGTGCTGATCGAAGAAGATCTGGGAAGAAAAGAGGCATGGCCGAGAGGTGAGTCTCAGGGAGAATCATTCCAAATCCTCGCCGTGAAGCTCTGTATTGAGATCAACTCTATCGGTTGAGCAAGCTTGAGAGGGAAGCTCATCCTTCCATTCACTCCATACACCGGCAAGTAATCTCTCCATCCATATATGTGTGAAGACATTGGCACTCTTCTGTATCTGTTTCTAACTCTTATTCATCAATTGTATTTAACTTAGTCTAAATCATTCCCACCATGTATCAGACGCTTGATTCTATAATTAAATGTCATGATCATTTTCATCTCCATATTTCTGTTTATTTCCGTTCCTCTATTAATCGCTTTCTCCACGATGTTTTCTTAATCCCTTGGTGATTAATATGAATTAAGCAAGTAACTTAACCTATGCTAAAAAAATAAAGATGTTTAGCTAAAACATGCTAGACGACATCTTCACCTGTGAGAGCATAAGTGAAGATGCCATTTTGATTTGTTGAGAGAAGGTTAGAAGAATGTGTTAACTAAAGCAAGAAGTACTTCCAGAGATGGAAGCAACCTTGCGTTCACTATGTTCATCCCTGTTTCACCACAAAGATGTGGGAAACACGACCAATCACCGAGAGGTGTATGCCAAGGGAAAGCGGAACCGCACTTATGTCTTTAATGCAATTAAGGAACTTACGATCTTTATATTAATCATCCTTTCTCTTTCTACTTCACACATAAGCCTTGCCACCATATAACAGATTCTTTGTATAATCTTCACAGTCAGTCTCAATCTCGGTATCACGTATCATATAACCTGTATCTTGTATCATCATAGCTTAGGTTTACTTTTACCGCACTTTACTTTTATCGCACATTTATTTTAACGCATCTTTACTTTACTGCACAAATTTACTTTATCGCATGTACAAACCTTACTTTTATTAAATTGAAAAACCCTCAGTCGCATATATCACGAATGTAATGCAATTAACCTAAAACAATCCCTATGTTCGACCTTAGATCACACCGAGAAACTTGCGGTGGAATTATACTTGGTTCCAACACAAGGAAACTTGTGACAATACATAATATACTACAAGATTTTCATAAATAACGCATATCTAGAAGTAGTATTGCATAAATAAAGTGTGTCTGAGTAAGCTAACACAACATCCACATTCCATTTCCATTCCAAGTCATTGAGTTTATGGTAGCATTAGCTTATATGATCCATCATTCATCACCATCCATATGCCTATTTAGAATCACCGCATCTTAAGTGTTGTATGACATAAGAAGATAAATTTTATGCTGACAAGTTTATGGCGCCGTTGCTGGGGAACTGGTAACGGGGACTTGGACTTGTATCATGCATTATATATCGTAGTGCGTGTGCTTAAAATAGAAACATAAAAAATCATGTCATCAAGTTTAAGGCGTTGTTGTCGGGGATTGGTTAACAGTTATTGTTTAAGAATGTTTGTGGTATTTTGCAAGACAGATCTCTTTGTACTGGCTATTCAACTTGGAGAGCAGTTTAACAGTTTACGAGTACTAGTACTGAACCAGAATTCATAGCTGACCCAGAGATCGATCGTACATTTCGTGCACGGGCACGCCAGAATCGAGTGAGGCGAAAGAAAGCAGCTGATACGGCAAATAATAATGACAATGCGGCTCCCGCAGGAAATCAAGGGATGGTACGGCCAGCACAGGATCCAGTGTTCCTTGCTGCAGATCGCAACATTCCCATGAGGAACTACGCGGCACCCAATCTGTACGATTTTTTGCCTAGGATTTCAAGGCCGATGGTCGAGGAGAATGCAAGATTTGAGATCAAGCCAGTCATGCTTCAAATGATCCAGAACGCAGGGTAATTTGGGGGTCTGCAAGGTGAAGACCCACATGCCCACCTGACCAGCTCTGTCGAGATGTGCGGTAACTTCTCAATACCTGGCGTTACCCCTGAGGGTATTAGACTATATTTATTCCATTGCACCTTGAGGGATGAAGCCAATAGGTGGGCTCACTCACTGGAGTCAAACGAGATTACTTCATGGGATCAGTTGGTTGAACGGTTCATGAAGAAGTTCTTCCCACCGGCTATCAGTGTAAGGTGACGGAAGGATGTGCTGAACTTGATCTCTGGGTCCACTTAGAGTTACCAGATCACCCCAGCACTCTTAAGTCGTCAGACTGCTCTCCGCGGTGAACGGTCAGTACAAAGAGATCTGTCCTGCACATAACATGAAAATATTCAACATTAACCATTAACCATCCCCAACAACGGCGCCATAAACTTGTAACGTGTTTGGATTGATGATATAAATTGCTCACAATGATGCGATACTACATCTAGTTATGCGTTAATTATGGATGTTCATGTAGTATTCCATGCGTTGTCACAAGTTTCCTTACGATGTAACCAAGTGTAATTTCATCGCAAGTTTCTCGGTGTAATCCGATGTCGAACACGAGGAATGGTTTAGGTTATTATAGTACGCTCATGATATATGCGACCAGGTTTTCAATCTTTAAAAATGAGTTTGTATAAGTATATAAATTGCAATAAAATAAAGGAAAGCAGTAAAGATGCGATAAAAACATAAAAATACAGTAAACCTAAGCTAGATGATACAACATACAGACTTCATGTACAAGATGCTGGGATTAAGGCTGGCTGTGAAAGTTATGCAAAGACATGGGATGCGACGACAAGTCTTATGAACAAAATAGAAAGAGAAAGACAAATAATACAAACAACGCAAGTTCTTAATTGGATTGAAGGTACAAATATTGTTTCGCTCTTCTCTTGGCGTACACCTCTCAGTGATCGGCCGCGCTCCCACATTTCTGTGGTGAAACAGAGACTAACGTAATGAACGCAAGGTTGCTTTCATGACTATAAGTACTACTCGCTTTAGTTAACACATTCCTCTGACCTTCTCTCAATAGATTAGAATAACACCTTCACTTTTGCTCTCACAGGTGAAGATGCCATCTAGCATGCTTTAGCTAAACGTTTTTTATATCTTTAATATAGATTAAGTTCTCAGTGATTCATATTGCTCATCATGGGGTTAAGAGACATCATGAAGAAAGTGATGGATGGGTGAGCGGAAATAGATAGAAAATGGTAAATGGAATCTATTGAAGCATTTAATATTTCTACTAAGCGTTTGATACATGGTGTGTGAATGAAGAGATAAAGAAAACATGAAATACACAAAGAAAGAGAGATAGAACAGATACAAACAAGTGCCAATGTCTTGGCACAGATTTAATGGAGATCTGCTTGCCAGATAGGATGGATTTGATGGTAGGAAGAGCTTCCCTCTCAGGCTTGCTCTACCGGTAGCAGGGATCTTTGCACAGAGCTTCCGATCGGGTGTATGGCAGGTTGGATCTGAGATTCACCTTTCGGCCTTATCTCGTCTTCTTCTTGGATTTCTTCTCTTAAGCACTCAGCTCAACCTTTTCTCTACAATCTAGCAGCACTTAGCCCCGTATCAAGTAGCATATCTTTTCTCTTAAATTAATGGGGTATTTATAGGTGCAGATCTTTGACTCTGGCCTTGTGGTCCCCACTGATGGTTATGGTAATTCTGAAGATGGAGGGATATTATTCCTTCTGTTATGCAATCAGACCATCAATTTTGCACAACCGTTAGTTTTACACATGTCTCAATCCTCTACTCTTGCATTGCTCAGCTGCATCTTTCGATCATAGTTTCGCATGCGGTGTTTGTTTTTATTACCGCAGGAGGTTGAAGCACAGCTCTTGGATCAACTATTGCATTGCGTCGTCATTGCTATAATCGTCTCTTTATTGTTGATTGACGGGCGCAATGTGACAGAGATGCGTCGATTACTCTCTCGTGAGCCTTGAGCGCAAGAGGTGACTTGGTCTCATGCAAAAAAGAGTAAAGTTCGGTTTGTCTTCCATCTTTTTGGTGTTAGTGGGTGTAATCGCAAAAATTTATAATTATTGCAATACTAGTCTAATTTTCATAAAATTGGTGCATAATTACTAACTTTTGGCCGCAATATCTAGATAAGGTGGCATAAATAACTTGTATTTCTACAAGTTATGAGTAAACCTAAGCTAGATGATACAAGATACAGGCTTTATGATACAAGATGCTAAGGTCCAAGATAACTGTGAAGGTTATGCAAAGAACATGGAATGCGGCGGCAAGTCTTATGTACAAACAGAAAGAGAAAGATAACTAATATAAACAACGCAAGTTTCTTAATTGTGTCGAAGTTATAAGTACGGTTCCACTTTTCTCTTGCTGTACACCTTTCAATGATCAACCGCGCTCCCACATGTCTCTGGTGAATCAGAGACGAATGTAATGAACGCAAGGTTGCTTCCATGTCTGGAAGTACTACTCGCTTTAGTTAACACATTCTTCTAACCTTCTCTCGATAGATCAGAATGGCATCTTCTCTTCTACTCTCACAGGGGAAGATGCCGTCTAGCATGCTTTAGCTAAATGCAGTTATCCCTTTAACACAAGTTAAGTACCCGTTTAATTCATATTAACTACCAAGGAATTAAGAAGACATCATGAAGAAAGTGATTCACGGAGGAACGGAAGTAGACAGAAAATGGAATATGAAGGCAATCGAAACATTTAATATGTCTATTAAGCATTTGATACATGGTGTGTGAATGAAAAGATAAAGAAAGTGAAATACAATGATGAAAAGAGATAGAACAGATACAAACAAGTGCCAACCTCTTGGCATTGATTCGGGTGGAGATCTGCTTGCCGAATTGGATGGATCAGATGGATGGATGAGCTTCCTTCTCCGGCTTGCTCAATCGGTAGCAGGGTTCTCAGCACAGAGCTTCTAAGTGGGTATTCGGCAGAATAGAACTGAGACTCACCTGTCGGCCTTGTCTCGTCTTCTTCCCGGATTTCTTCAGTTAATCACCCAGCTCAACCTTTTCTCTCAGCACTTTAGCAGCAATTAGCCTCGTATCCAGTAGCATACATTTTCTCTGAAATCTATGGGGTATTTATAAGTGAGGATCTTTGACTCCGGCCTTGTGGTCCCCACTTGTTGTTATGGAAATTTCGAAGATGAAGGGTTATTAATTCTTCTGTTATGCAATCAAACCGTCAACTCTGCACAACCGTTAGTTGTACACGTGTCACCATCCTCCGCTTTTGCGTTGGTCAGCTGCATTTTTCGATCATGAGTTTGCATGCGGTGTTGTTTTTATTACTGCATGCGGTTGAAAGTCAGCTCTGGATCGACTGTCGCATTGTGTCGTCATTGCATTAATCGTCTTTTCATTGTTGATTGACGGGCGCAATGTGACAAAAATGCGTTGATCAGTTCTTCTTGAGACTTGAGCACAAGCAGTGACTCGATTTTCTGCAAAATAGAGTAAAATCTCCTTTTCTTCCATCTTAAAGATGTTAGTGGGTGTAATTGTGATAATTCATAATTATTGTATTTCGCAGCTAATTTTTATACAATTGACGCATATTTATTTTCTTTTGGCCGCAATATTTAGATAAGTATAAATAACTTGTATTTCTACAAGTTATCACACCCCTAAATTTAGATATATGCTTGTCCTCAAGCATATCTTCTACTTAAGCAATAAAGCTTAATTCCTATCCTATATTTTTGGGTTGATTGGTTGCTTCGAATGTTATACTTAGGCACATTACTTGACATCAAAATTTCCTTCTATCCTCACTACTTCATAACAAAGCCCTACTTTATTCTTCTATATAACAAATTTCTGCTAAAAAATGCTTTTCTAATTTTTCAAAATAGAATGTTTTTCTCTTCTTGTCAAAACAACTTGATGTATCTATATGCGGTGACCAAAACTTTGCATCATTTATTTATTTAGAGACTGTTGATCGTGGTTACACTCTTCATTTTGGCTTGTCCCCACGGTGTCATGTGAACATCCAACTACGATTGTGTGCCAATTTCAACTTTAACTCATGAATTTTAGAGGAGTTGTCTCTTATATTTATTTTTCTTTTATTTTTTTCTATTTCATATTGCGTTGTTCTTAGAAACCCACCTTCGTTTTGGCTTACTCCTACGGGTGTCATACGAACATCCAAATACGAGCAGGCTCCTTTCACAACTAAACTCTTATCAGGTTGGGAACATTTTCAGGGTTTCCCTTGCGCTGACATTGGAGCTTTGTATGGATTTTTTTTTTGTAATGAAAATGAACGCGTTTTCTTAAATACTGCATATTTTGATCTTATCTGCTTAGACCTTCCCCACCCCCAAATTTAAAGATGAGCAAGGTCCTCATTGCGTTGTTTGGATAGACTAGACAAACACTTAGAAGAAAAGTTCCAAAAAGAAGGTTTGAGCAGAACTTTGAAAGATAAAAGGTAAAGTACTGCTAAACTAAGAACTAACTAAGTATTAGTCAGAATTTACTAAGCATGGGAAATGTTTCTAAGTATAAACATATATTACATCATAGCAACACAATGAAGAACAGAAAAGTAAAATATTGAGAATATCGCAAGTTTTGACATAGGATGATAAAGAAAAAGGCACAGGCAAAATGGAGTAAATATGTACTCATTGTATTGAATATTAACAAAGTATACAATTAATTACAAATTAACGTAATACCAAAATTTGTGCCTGGACAAGAATCAAAGAATTAAGATGTCATTGTTTGGATTCGATTCAGACGTGTGCATGATAAAAGAAATTAACACCGTGCTTCTATTAACGCAAGTACATTTTTGCTGAGGACGGGCAACAACGCATATATCCCTGCAACACACCCCTTAACTAAACACATTTCTGGAGGATACCTCAACATAGTGCATTTAGCTAAGGACGGGCAAAGGACATATACGAGTGCAACACACCCCTCAACTCGATGCATTTGAGTGTAATAGCCGCAAGGTGTCTCTTGTTAACACACTATGCATCAATCATCGTGTTACATACCAGTTAAAATTTTTTTTTTTGTTTAATTCATCAGAAACACTAGTCGAAAAGACATTGCGGTGTTTAATGTTTCATCCAATCATTCACAAAAATTAAAGAACAACGCTACTAATGTATACAAACTCAATGCTTTAAACATGACATGAAAAAAATTAAAGCGAAGAGAATTACAGAAAACAGTAAAGGCTAATTCTAAAAAGAAGTAAATACATGATTTAGAAAGCAGTAAGAGGAAACTGCAAAGAAAGCAAGTAAACATAGATAGGGATGTTGATTGAAAGAAGTTCTCAGAATTACCGCAATCGCTTCCCTCCGAAAGCGATTTAATCCTGCTTGTCCAAGTCAATGGTGTCCATGCGTCATTTGAAGTCGCCTCTGTAGTAAGGCTTAATTCGTTGACCATTGACTTTAAACGCGTTGTTCCCATCTAAAGTTGTTAGTTCCACTGCTTCGTGAGGAAAGATAGTCTTGATTTTGAACGGTCTAGACCAGCGAGACTTCAACTTTCCTGGGAACAATCGCAAACGAGTGTTAAATAATAATACCTATTGATCTTCGATGAATGTCCGATCGTTTATGTGGTCTTCATGCCACTTCTTGGTTTTCTCCTTATAGATCTTGGAATTTTCATAAGCGTCCCTTCGCCATTCGACTAGCTGATTTAATAGCAGCTTCCGGACTTTCCCCTCACTTGCTAAATCAATCTTCAGCTTCTTACATGCCCACATTGCCTTATGTTTTAATTTGAGCAGTAGATGACAAGCCTTTCCAAAGACCAGGGCATACGAGGACATGCCAATTGGTGTTTTATAGGCAGTCCTGTATGCCCACAGTACTTCATCAAGCTTGGGTGACCAATCCTTCCTGGAAGTATTGACTACCTTCTCCAAGATGGTTTTGATCTCTCTGTTAGAAATCTTTACCTGTCTATTAGTCTGTGGGTGATAAGCGGTTGCAACTCGATGGCTGGCGTTAAATTTAGTCAACAGGTTGGCAATTATGCAGTTGATAAAGTGAGAGCCCTCATCGCAGATTAAGGCCCATGGCATCCCATATCGAGCAAAAATGTTCTTCTTCAGAAACTTTGCCACTGTGGCCGCATCATTCTTGGCACATGTGATAGCCTCAACCCATTTTGATAGATAATCAACCGCAACCAGGATATAGTGATGACCTTCTGATGGTGGAAACGGGCCCATGAAGTCAATTCCCCAAACATCAAATAATTCCACTTCTAAGATTGATGTCAATGGCATTTCATTTATTTTTGACATATTTCCCATTCTCTGACATCTATCGCATTGTACAATGTGGGCTTGGGCATCCTTGAACAACATTGGCCAGAAATAGCCACATTGTAAAACATTTGCAGCAGTCTGCTGCCCCCAAAATGTCCTCCATACGGGGACTCATGACAAAGCTCTAGAATGTGCTTGACTTTGTGCTCGGGAACGCATCGACATAATATATAATCCAGTCCTTGTTGATATAGGAATGGTTCATAAATAGAATTTGGCATCATGTCTTAGCTTTTTCTTCTGCTGGTAAGAATAGTAATCTGGTATTTGACTGCAAACGATGAAGTTCACAATGTCCGCATACCAGGGAACATTAATGCCCACTACCATCAGTAGCTCATCGGGGAATCTTTCTTCAATATCTTTTTCTCTACCTAGAACCTCACAATTCTCCAATCTTGACAAATGATCCGCAACTTGGTTCTCGGTACCCTTCCGGTCATTAATCTCTGGTCAAATTCTTGCAGTAGCAACACCCACCGTATAAGCCTAGGTTTTTCATCCTTCTTTGTCATCAAATATTTGATTGCAGAGTGATCCGTATACACCACAACGGTTGTTTCGATTAAGTATTGTTGGAATTTCTCCAGTGCAAATACCACTGCAAGCATTTCCTTTTCTGTGGTTGTATAGTTTTCCTGTGCATCATTCAATGTTTTACTTGCATAATAAATAGGATGCAATACCTTATCCTTGCGCTGACTTAAAACTACGCCCACAGCATATCCACTAACATTGCACGTCAACGTAAATGGTTGGGTCCAATCTGGCACAATCAAAATGGGTGCGGAGATAAGCGCATCTTTCAATGTGTTGAATGCTTTGGTGCACGCATCATCAAAGTTATATTCTTGGTCAGCTTGAAGGAGTGAACTCAGGGGCCTTACGATCTGGGAGAAGTTGTGAAAAAATCTTCTATAAAACCCAATGTGTCCTAGGAAGCTCCTAAGTGTTTTGCGTTCACTGATGGGGATAACATGGAAATTGCGTCGATCTTTGCTTAATCAACTTCCAATCCGGCTTTAGAGATTTTGTGACTTAGAACTATACCTTCTTCCACCTTAAAGTGGCATTTTTCCCAGTTCAAAATAAGATTCATTGCCATGCATCTCTTCAAAACCTTCTCAAGGTTAGACAAACAGTAGTCATAGTTATTGTCGAAGACTGAGAAATCATCCATGAATACCTCAACTGACTCCTCCAAGTAATCTGAAAATATTGCCATCATGCATCGTTGAAAAGTTCCTGGTGCATTGCAGAGTCCAAATGGCATGCGTTGGAATGCGAACGTACCAAATGGGCATGTAAAGGTAGTCTTGTCTTGGTCCTCCGTCGCAATTGCTATTTGGTTATACCCTGAATAGCCATCAAGAAAGCAGAAAAATTCATTCCCCGCAAGTTTGTCTAACATCTGATCAATAAACGGGAGTGGGAAGTTGTCCTTTTTAGTGGCCAAATTTAGCTTGCGATAATCCATATAAATAATCCACCCCGTAGTCGTTCTTATGGGAATCAATTCATTCTTGTCATTAGTGATGACTGTCATCCCCTCTTTCTTCGAAACACACTGCACTAGGCTCACCTAGCTACTATCAGATATCACGTAGATGACACCAGCGTCCAACCACTTTACTATTTTCTTCTTCACGATATCCTTCATGGTAGGGTCCAAATGACGTTTCCTTTCTACAGATCCAGTCTTTCCTTCTTCCAAACGAATCTTGTGCATACAATATGAAGTACTGATTCGTCAAATGTCTGCCAAGGTCAATCCTAAGGCCTTTGCGTTACTCTTTAGGATCTGTATGAGCGCATCTGCTTTTTCCTTACTCAGCGATGCGGAAATGATAACAGGTAATGTGTCGTTACTTCCTAAGTAAGCATACTTAAGGTGCACGGGCAACGGCTTTAACTCTAGCACAAGTGGTTCTTCTAGAGATGGCTTAATACACTGTGAAGTTTGTTCAATCAACTTGAGTGGTTCAAAATTTTCTTCCACATAAATTGCGGCGCAGTCTTCCTCCACTATTCTGCCGATTTCACAATTTTCTTCCTCCAGCTCCTTCAGAGGTTTGTGCCAATGTCCTTCCCGTAGTTCCTCGATATATTGGCAGTTTTCTATATCACCTGGGTACTTCAACGCATTGAGTACGTTGAATTTTACCTTCTGATCGTTGACCCTGAAAGAGCTGTATCAGCGCTCGCCCTGTGGCGAGAAATGGTCAACCCAGGATGATAGGGATTTCTCTATCGGCTTCGTAATCCAATATGAAAAAGTCTGTCGGGAAGATAAACTTGTCCACTTGCACGAGAACATATTCTATCTTGCCCTCAGGAAGCTTTATCGATCTATCGGCCAACTATAATGTGATCATGGTTGGTCTTGCTTTGCCGATATCCAGCTTCTTAAAAATTGACAAGGGCATTATATTTATGCTTGCCCCTAAATCGCACAGCACGTTCCCGACCATCTTCCCTCCTATCGTGCAGGGTAGTGTAAAGGTCCCAGGGTCCTTCATTTTAGTGGGGAGGTTGTTTTTAAACAGTGCGCTACATTCATATGTTAACGCAACCGTTTCATTTTCCCCAATCTTTCTCTTATTGGCGATAATATCCTCGAGAAACTTTACATGACTCGACATCTACTGTAATGCTTCTATCAAAGGAATATTAATGTGTAGTTATTGGAGAACGTTCAGAAACCTCTGAAATTGCTTGTTATCATCTTTCTTTTTTAGCCTAGACGGGAAAGGTGGAGGATCCCGCCATATTTCTTATTCACTTGGCTGTCTGGTGAGGTCCGGTGCTTGCTGTGTTTCATTAGCTGGAGGTTGCGTCGATTGAGAATTCAAATCTTGAAGAGCTTCATCTTTTGTAGGTGAACTTGAATCTAAACTGGTACTTTTTCTACAAATTAGTTGATTGGTCATCATCAACCGTTGGATCTACTGGTGCTGTTGTTGCATCTGTTTCTAATGCCATAGGGCTGTTGTTTTGCCACTTCGCAATGTCACTGCGTGACATTGTTCTTTACCTCGCTGCCACTTTGTTCCTAAACTGTCGTGACGCATACCAGACGCTTTCTTCTTGAATTCCCTTGCAAGTTGATCTATCTACTCTTCTAATTCTTTTAGGGAGTCGGCTTGCGATTGTCTAAATGCCTCGCTCTTTTCAATGTAATGTTTTAACGATGTCTCCAAAATCGAGGTGCTGCAAGAGGTATCATATAAGAATGGTTGGTCATAGGGTGGTATACCTTGAGAATTACCTGAGTTACAGGCCAGAGTAATGAAGACCGGAGAGTTGCCTCCATTCCCTTGATAATTATTCTGATAGAAACTATCGCCCCCCTAGTTGTGATTCCTGTCCCAACTTAAAGTTGGGTGATCCCACCAACCAACGTTGTAGATGTTGTCAAATGATTCATCGTAAACAAAATATATGGGTTGTTGATTCCATGGGCAGACTTCTACTGGATGTCCCTCTCCACATTGGACGCAATTCATTGCAGCCACGTGAGTCACCGCATTAACTTGCACTGATCCTTGAGAGAGAGTTCTCTGTTGGTTAGCCATCGTTTGGAGAAGTGGGGTCATTATGGTCATTTTCTCTACCAATGCGCTCATTGTATCGGTTGACACATCAGAGCTTTCTACTCTCTCTTGTTCCCGACATCTTACCTCGAGCCCGGTATCAACCCACTCATCAAAATGTTGCGAGATGCAATCCAATATGTTCTTTGCTTCTCTATATGATTTATTCATTAATCCCCCCTCTGTGGAGGCATCAGCAACTGCTTGCGGACAGCTCTTCACTAACTGATGGAATCGAACCCAGGCGATGCTCAAGTTTCATAACCCTTTTGTTCGAAATTCAAAATGTATCTCCTTCTCTTTGCGTTGACAAACGGAGGAAAAAATCTGCTCATGAACCTATCAACCAACTGCTCCCATTCATTAATTTCATCTGGCTCTAATTCTTGAGCCCACCTCTTTGCTTCATTCCGCAGTGTGTATGGGAAAAGATATAACCTAAGTCTTTCTTGAGTCACATCAGGTATGGAGAATGCACTGCACATGTCTACAAAATTCATCAAATGTGCACGTGGGTCTTCTCCTTGTAATCCTCCAAATTGACCCATATTCTGAACCATCTGCAACATAATTGGTCTGATTTCAAAGCTTACATTCCCTTCAACCATAGGTCTTGAAATTCCTGGTGAGAATTATAAAAACCTGGCACCGCATAATCCCTCATAGGGATATTATGGTCAGCAGCAAGAAAAACTGGATCTTGCACTGGTAAATTTCCCATTCGGTTTCCTACTGGTGCCATATCTTCATTAGCCATACTTCTTCACCAATTACTTTGGCCTTGATGAACTATTGCGCGAATAGTACTCTTGATCTCTTGGTCTGCTTAGAGTCACTAGATCACTCCAGCACTTACAAGCCGTCATACTGCTCTCTGCGTTTGACCAGACAGTACAAAGAGATTTGTCCTACAAAATACTAAAAACACACTTAAACAATAAACTGTTAACCAATCCCTGGCAACGACGTCATAAACTTGTTAACGAAATTCTATATCTTCAAACAATGCGATGATACAAATATGCGATAATACTTCTAGATATGCGTTAATTATGATTGTTCTTGTAGTATGCCATGCGTTGTCACAAGTTTCGTTACATTGGAACCAAGTGTAATTCCATTGCCAATTTCTCAGTGTGATCCGAGGTCGAACACAAGGACTGTTTGAGGTTATTGCGGTATGTTCGTGGTATATGCGACCAGGTTTTCAATCTTTAAAGAGTGTTTTGTACAAGTATATAAAATTGCGGTAAAGTAAAGGAAAGCAGTAAAATGCGATAATAAAATAAGTGCAGTAAACCTAAGTTAGATGATACAAGATACAGGCTTCAGGATACAAGATGCTGGGGTCCAAGCTGGTTGTGAAGGTTATGCAAAGAACATGGAATGCGACGGCAAGTCTTATGTACAAATAGAAAGACAAAGATGACTAATATAAACAGCGCAAGTTTCTTAATTGCGTCGAAGCTATAAGTACGATTCCGCTTTTGTCTTGGTGTACACCTTTTAGTGATCGACTTTGCTCCCACATGTCTGTGGTGAATCAGAGATGAACGTAATGAATGCAAGGTTTCTTCCATGTCTGGAAGTAACTCGCTTTAGTTAACGCATTTTTCTAACCTTCTCTCGATAGATCAGAATGGCATCTTCACTTCTGCTCTCACAGGTGAAGATGCCATCTAGCATGCTTTAGCTAAACGCAGTTATCACTTTAACAAAAGTTAAGTACTCATTTAATTCATATTAACTACCAGGGGATTAAGAAGACGTTAGGAAGAAAGTGATTCAGGGAGAAACGGAAGTAGACAGAAAATGGAATATGAAAGCAATTGAAACATTTAATATGTCTATTAAGCGTTTGTTACATGGTGTGTGAATGAAGAGATAAAGAAAGTGAAATACAATGATGAAAAGAGATAAAATAGATAGAAACAAGTGCCAACGTCTTGGCAACGATTCGAGTGGAGATCTGCTTGCCGGATTGGATGGATCAGATGGATAGATGAGCTTCCTTCTCATGCTTGCTCAACTGGTAGCAGGGTTCTTAGCACAGAGCTTCTCGACAGGTATTCGACAGAATAGAATTGAGACTCACCTCTCGGCCTTGTCTCGGCTTCTTCCCGAATTTCTTCAGTTAAGCACCCAGCTCAGCCTTTTCTCTCAACACTTTAGTAGCAATTAGCCCCGTATCCAATAGCATAAGTTTTCTCTAAAATCTATGAGGTATTTATAGATGAGGATCTTTGACTCCGACCTTGTGGTCCCCACTTGTTGTTATGGAAATTCCGAAGATGGAGATATATTATTCCTTTTGTTATGTAATCAAATCGTCAATTCAGCACAACCGTTAGTTGTACAGATGTCACCATCCTTCGCTTTTGCGTTGCTCAGCTACATCTTTCGATCGTGAGTTTGCATGCAGTGTTGTTTTTATTACCGCATATGGTTGAAAGTCAGCTCTGGATCAACTGTCGCATTGCGTCGTCATTGCGTTAATCGTCTCTTCATTGTTGATTGACCAGCGCAATGTGATAGAAATGCGTTGATCAGTTCTTCTTGAGCCTTGAGTGCAAGCGGTGACTCAGTTTCCTACAAAATAGAGTAAAATCTCCTTTTCTTCCATCTTAAAGATGTTAGTGGGTGTAATTGCGATAATTCATAATTATTGTATTTCGCAGCTAATTTTCATATAATTGACGCATATTTATTCTCTTTTGGTCGCAATATCTAGATTAGGCAGTATAAATAACTTGTATTTCTATAAGTTATCAAATATGTACTCATTTGTGTTGAATATTAACAAAGTATACAATTAATTAAAAATTAACGCAATACAAAATTGTTGCTTGTACAATGAATCAAAGAATTTAATGAAATAATGAATTGAATAAAAACAAATGTCA
Source organism: Benincasa hispida (assembly GCF_027475165.1). Taxonomy (NCBI): domain Eukaryota; kingdom Viridiplantae; phylum Streptophyta; class Magnoliopsida; order Cucurbitales; family Cucurbitaceae; genus Benincasa; species Benincasa hispida. The sequence continues at coordinate 74,738,070 of NC_143489.1, forward strand.
GGATTATTGCTGAGGAGCCGAAGGTTCTGGAGTAGGGTTTCATGGTGATGCAAAAGAAGTTTCTTCAAACAGCAAGTGTTGCCTGAGATGTGGGGGCACCAATGGACCATGAAGGTATGTTGTGAGAAAGTTAAAGTATTCATGGTTGCGCTCCGCAAGTTGTCCTTGGTGGCGGTTGATCGTGTGAGTGTTGTGATGTATGTTGATCAACGCTTCCCTTGATGTGGCAACACTGCGGTGAATACTATTAACTTGTTCCGTGACTGCATCAAACCACTGGTCGAAGTAGTCTTGTTGTTGATTGAATAGTTGATACTATTGGAAGAGAAGTTGTTGTTGTTGGGTCAGAAGTGTTGCATTTCTGCTAACTCAGCAGCCAAGAAGTTTATGGAGGCTTTTGCTTGCGATGTCTCAGCAGCATCGTTCTGGGGTTGGGCAGAGGTGCCTTCACCTAAATCATGTGGGTCATCAACTTGCGGCGGTGGAATGGAAGGTTGCGGTGATGAGGCTGAGGGTGAAGTTAGGGCTACTGGGTGAACAGTTGGAGAATTGGGAATGAGGAGGAGATTAGTAAAGTGTTCATGGAGTGGAGAAGAAGGTTGTGCAGGTGGGCTTGGAGGGCGAATTACCAAGGGCAAAGGGTCCAAAGTTTCTGGATCATGCATTGTTGACTCTTGGACCTTTTCTTTTCCCTTGTCTTCTCTGCGTGGTCTTTTAGGCCTTGGTCCCTACGGCACATTGAGGTCGATTGCAATCCTCTTTAAGGGTAGCTTAGGGTAATGTGGGGAGTCTTTGAGGAGCAACCTCAAGATCTTTACGTTGATGAGGTCGTGGACTTCAGGCATAGGCTCTTCATCAACGCCTACGCCCATTGATAGGCATAGACTTGAAACAGTCCATGGAAAGAAGTATTGTCCTCGAATGTGCCCCACCAGTGCTCTGAGCTGTCTTGCGATCAGCTGCCCTACATCAATCGGTATGCCGCAAGCAATGCAATATGCGGCCATGACTCGATCTCTTGATACATTCTTGTCATGTGTGGTTAGGATCAGCCGCTTCTTGACCAAGTAGACCCAAAGCCTTCCCTCCCGAAGCAAAGACTTGGATGCCAAGGTGCGGATGCCCTTGAGTGAAACTGACCACTTCGTGCCCGGTTACATTAATACTTGCAGCACGTCCTCCATCTGCTGCTCAGTGGGATCATCAATAATTTTGTTCCCTAGTGCATCTAGGTTATCCTTCATTTGGTATATCTCAATGATGTCCCTTGCGCTGAAGGACACTATTTCTCCTTTGAAGGTCACGGAATCCCTAGTTCCGTGTAGACGCCCTTTATAGAAGTCTCTCATTACATGCGGTACAATAATGGCTGGGCATTGGCAAAATGTGTCCCAGCCATGTTCCACAATCACACTTGTGATGAGGTCAGGTAGTGGCGTTGGTGCAGGATAGAAGCCCATCTCTATCAGCATGTCATCATTCTCTTTTCTCTTTGATGGACGCTTCCTTGCCAACGCGGGCTTGCTACTTTCTGCGATTGCTTTGCCCTTTTCTTTTACCAACACAAGGCAGGCTGCTTGCCGTTGTCTCTTCTCCTGCTCTCTGCGTTGTTCCTTCTTCTCGCGTTCTGCGAGTTCTTGACCCTTCTTCTTCTGTAAGCACCTTCTATTAGCTTCGCGCTTCTTCTCATTCTCTTCTTCCAATCTCCTCTCCTCTTCTTCCTTCTTCTTTTTCTCTTCCTCTTCTTCTTCTCTGTCTTCTCTCTCGAATTCTTCTACAAACTGCTCAGAGGCCAGCAACAGATGTTGTTCCTCCTCACGCCTCCTTATCTTGTCGAGCCTTGCGAGCTCATTATTACTGAGCATTTCCTCATCTTGTAGTCCTCTTCTGCGATTTCCTTCTGCCATGATGAGCTTTGCATGCTCCATTTTCTCCTGTTTCTCCTCCTCTTCTTTTCTCTTTCTTTTCTGTTCTTCTAATGTGATGATTAATCTTTGAGGGTCAATAGGAGACCTTTGCGGCGCATTCTCCCTGCGATGCCGCATCAGGGGGTTATCTTCTTTTTCTTCGCCTTCCTCCGTCACAACCATTTGCGTTGTTTCAGGTTGTGCCGGATCCATCAATTGCGCTGTTTCCCCCCTGTCCTCCCTTACAGAGCTGGACTCTCTATCATTTTCCAGGCTCGCAGCCCTCCACTTCTTTTCTTCCTCTTTTCTTAGGCGCATTTCTTCACGCCGGTGCATTCTTCTTTCTTCTTTCTTTCCTTCTTCTCTTCCTCGTCTTCCTCATCATCCTTCTTTTCTTTATTCTTTTTCTCCTTATTATGATGAGAAGACTCTGACTCTCCAGCCTTTCTCCCTTTTCTTTTCTTCTTCTTCCTTTTCTCTTCAACTACTTCTGGTTGCACTTCCACTGTAACCTTATCCATCGCAACTTCAGCCACTACAATCTCCTCCACTACAACTTTTGAGGTTCCGTCATAGGTTTCTACGTTGGCAGTTACCTCAGGAGTCTCTAAGGCCAGAATGCCTCCTTCTATCTCTTCTTCGTTCACCACTGCCTCTTGCACCACCACCTCCTCATTTACCACCACCGCCACCTCCTCCGTGGACAGTGATTGGTTTACAACCTCTACCTCGGGTAATCCTCCTCCTTGCTCCAGATTGCTTAGAATGTTACCAAACACCTCTGTATCATCACGTCTCTTCTTCTCACTCTCAGTTGAGAAGGCAGGAGTTTGAACTGATGTGCTCTCAGTGCTTTGCCCCCTCTTGAACTTAGGAGGTCTGACAGCCGAGGGGTTTCTTCGGGTTCTACCGGCGATTCCCGGGACGGTGTGGGGTTGGGCAGCAAGTCTGTGACTGGCAGCGAGGAATGCTGCCTCTCGTATGGTGATTTGGTCAGAGGAAGGGATTGATAGTGAAGTAGAGTGTTGGGAAACTTGGCTGGCCATTGTTGATAAGCTTAGGAGGACTAGAAAAATCGCTAGGGTTTTCGGAAGAAAGCATCGTATGTTGGGCGCTAGGGTTTTCAGTTTGCAAAATGAGGTAAAAAGTTCACACAAGAGGAAGGGTTCCTATTTATAGGATGGGCTGTAGTGGAACCAATGCGATTTTCGTGGTGACATGTCTTGAGACACTCAAAAGGCCCAATCGCTCGAACTTTCGTCATTTATGAAATTTCATAAAAACATTGTTTCATCTGCAGAATCACCATTGCTTTGGGATACGAAACGATTGGACTCCTCAAATGACAAAAAGAATTTTCTTTAATGTTTTATTCAAATGGACGCAATGTAAAGATTAACGCAATGTGTTCACCGACGCAACTACATCTTCGCAGAGGACGGGCAACAACACATGCATCCCCATAACACACCCTTAACTAAACACATTTCTGGAGGATCGAGCGCACGACATTGATACTAGCGCAACACTACCTCAACATAGTGCATTTTGCTAAAGACAGGCAAAGGATACACACCCGCGCAACATACCCCTCGGTTTCAACGCATTTGAGTTGGATGAACGCAAAGTGTATCTTGCTTGGTTTAAGATGCGTCCATTACCGTCTTGCATACTAGATATTGATCGTTACATTTTATTTATTTTATTTTATTTTATTTATTTTTCATCAACGCAAGTTGCTATAACTTGCGGCAATAAATTTCCCTTTATTTCTCAACCATTCACCAATTAAGGACTAACACATTAGTTACAGAAAAGTTAAAAGAATTAAAGACAGTACAAAAATAAATGCAGAGGAAATAAATGAAGAATTAAATTCATAAATTCAAGAAACAAATTAAATGAAGAAGTAAAGACAAAATTTAGGAATAATAAGACAGAAGTTTAAAAAAAGCATTAAACATAGATGTGAGTTATGGACCGAAAGATGCATTTTTTTGAGTGAGTGCAATCCACATCCCTGTAGGTTGTCCAGCTTGCCTGCCCAATGTCCTAGGGACATTGCTCTTTTCCATTAGATCCCGGCGCTTCAGAGTTGCTGGGCAACATTCTTGGTGCTCTATTTCTCAACTCAGATGCCAGCTGGCCCACTTGGATCTCCAACTTTCGAATTGAAGATGCCTGCGCTTGCATTACTGCATTATTTTTGTCCATATATTGTTTAAGCAGGGCCTCCAATGAGCTTCCAGAGGTGTTTGAAGACGAGGGGTTGCTGGTTATGCGATTGCCTTGGTTGCCGCTGGTTCGAGTTATGGTGAAAAGGAGGATTTCCTTGACTGCCACTCTGATGGTTGATTGGCCCCCCTTGGTTAGGATTACCTCCCCAACCAAAGTTAGGATGGCTTCTCCAGCCAGGATTGTAGGTGTTGCTGAAGGGGTTGTATTGGATGGCACATACTTGCTGGAGATTCGATGGGCACATTTTTTCTACATGAGCCCCTCCACAATTAATGCAACTTATTGCAGCCATATGAGCCGATGCAGTGGGTTGCACTGATTACTGGGGGATGGCTCCTTGATTGATTGCCATCGATTGAAGGATGGAGGTCACCGTGGCCATCTGAGTGCAACGTGGTCATTGTCTCCGCAGGGACAATGGCAGTTTCATTCTTTCTTCGTTCGACGCCTCAGCCTCCATAGCAATCATCAATCCAGTCATCCATGTTCCGCGATATGCGATGAAGGATGACTTTAGCCTCAGTAAACGTTTTGTCCATAGAACCTCCTGCCGTGGAGGCGTCAGCAACAGTCTACATTGATCTATTCAGGCCGTTATAAAAGGTCTCCATCAACACGCAATCGGGTATCCCGATATGCAGGCAGTTTTTTACCAATCTTCTAAATCGCACCCAGGCGGTGCTTAGGGTCTCATTCTCCATTTACTCGAAGTTCAGCACGTCCTTTTGTCGCCTTGCATTGACGGCCGGTGGGAAGAACTTCTTCATGAATTGCTCCACCAGTTGATCCCATGATGTGATCTCGTTTGGCTCCAGTGAGTGAGACCACCTTTTGGCTTCGTCCTTCAAGGTGTGAGGGAACAAATATAGTCTAATACTCTCTGGGGTAACGCCAAGTAGTGAGAAGTTGCAACACATTTTGACAAAGCTGGTCAAGTAGGCATGCTGGTCTTCACCTTCCACACCCCGAAATTGCCCTGCATTTTGGATCATCTGTAGCATGACCAACTTTATTTCGAACCTTGTGTTCTCCTCGACAATAGGCCTCAAAATCCCAGGTGAAAAATCATACGGGTTGGGTGCCGCATAATTCCTCATGGAGATGTTGCGTTCAGCAGCTAGGAAAACGGGATCTTGCACTGGCCTAACAGCCTCTTGATTTACTACGAGACCGCATTGTCATTATTATCTGCCATACTCGCTGCTTTCTTTGCCTTATCTGATTCTGACGTGCTTGTGCTCGAAAGGTACGCTCGATCTCAGGGTTAGCTTCGAATTCTGGTTTAGCACCAGTACTCATAAATCGTCAAGCTGCTCTCTGCGTGAGCAACCAGTACAACGAGATTTGTTCTGCAAAACACCACAAACACACTCAAACAAAAAACCGTTAACCACTCCCCGGCAATGGCGCCATAAACTTGTAATGCGTATTTTTAGCATGATGCATGTCCATTCCATAAGCTTTACGACATAGATTTTATGCGATGATATGTGATACTACTTCTAGATATGCGTTATTAATGAATGTTTTTGTTGTGCGTTGTCACAAGTTTCCTTGCATTGAAACCAAGTATAATTTCACTGCAAGTTTCTCGTTGTGATCCGAAGTCGAACACAGGGACTGTTTGAGGTTATTGCGTTATGTTTGTGATATATGCAACTAGAGATTTTTCAATTTATAAAAGAATTTGTGTACAAGTAATTAGACATGCGATAAAGTAAAGTAAAGCAGTAAAAAAATGCGATAATAACATAAATTGCGTTAAAGTAAATTGCGATAACGTAAATCTAAGCTAAAATGATATAAGATACAGGTTTCATAATACAAGATACTGAGGTCAAGGCTGGCTGTGAAGATTATACAAAGATCGTGTAATGCGGTGACAAGTCTTATGTGTGAAGCAGAAACAGAAAAGATAATTAATACAAACATCACAAGTTCCTTAATTGCGTTCAAGATATAAGTACAATTCCGCTTCTCCCTTGGCATACACCTCTCGGTGATTGGCTGCGTTCTCACATCTCTGTGGTGAAATAAGGACGAACATAATGAACGCAAGGTTGCTTCCATCTCTGGAAGTACTACTTGCTTTAGTTAATGCTTTATTCTAACCTTCTCTCGACAGATCAGAATGACATCTTCACTTCTGCTCTCACAGGTGAAGATGTTGTCTAGCATGCCTTAGCTAAACACATTTATCTCTTTAGCACAAATTAAGTTACTCGTTTAATCCATATTAATTACCAAGGTATTAAGAAAACTTTATGGAGAAATCGATTAATGGAGGAGTGAAAATAGACAGAAAAGGGAAATGAATGTGATCGAGACATTCAATAACACTATTTAACGACTGATACATGATTTGTGAATGAGGAGATTAAGAGATTGAAATACAATTGATGAAATAGAGTTAGAAACAAATACAAATAAACGCCAACGTCTTAGCACCGATTTGTATGGAGATTTGCTTGCCGACGTGGATGGATCGTGCGGAAGGATGAGCTTCCCTATTAGTCTTGCTCAACCAGTAGCAGGGATCTATGCACAGAGCTTCACAGTGGGGATTTGGTAGAATCGCACTGAGACTCACCTCTCGGCCTTGTCTCTTCTCTTCCCGAATTTCTTCTGATCAGTACTCAACTCAGCCTCTCTCTGTCAATGATCTAACATCAATTAGCCCTCATATCAAGTATATCTTCTCTGAATTATATGAGGGTATTTATAGATGAAAAGCTTTGACTCTTGGCTTGTGGACCCCACATCTTGTTATGGAAATTCCGAAGACGAAGGAATAAATATTCCTTCTGTTATGCAATCAGACCGTCAAATCTGCACAACGCTGAGTTGTACATGTGGCACAATTCTCCTCATTTGTGTTGCTTATCTGCATCTTTCGATCGGTTGCTTGCATACGGTGTTGTTTTTATTACCGCATGCGATTGAAATTCAGCTCGGGATCGATTGTCACATTGCGCTATCATTGCGTTAATCGTCTCTTCATTGATGATCTCACTGAAGAGCAGATGGAAGATGTGCTGCGAGTATTAACGCAACCGGGCACTAAGTGGTTGATTTCTTTAAAAGGCATCAAGACCTTGGCGTCCAAGACTCTGCTTCCTAAGGCACGACTTTGGGTTTATTTGGTTAAACGGTGGTTAATCCCAACTTCCCATGACAAGACAATTTCAAGGGATCGAGTTACGGCCGCATATTGCATTTCGCGCGGCATTCAAATCGATGTAGGCCGGTTGATCGCAAGACAAATTCGAGGTTTTGTGGGGCACATAAGAGGGCAGTACATCTTCCCATGGACGGTTTCAATTTATGCCTATCACTAGGTGTGGGCATTGATGAAGAGCCAATGGCAGAAGTTCATGGCCTAATAAACGTCAAGATTTTGAGGTTGCTCCTCACAGACTCCCCACACTGCCCAGAGCTCCCTTCGAAAAGGCCCAACATTGATTTGAATGCGCCGCAAGAGCCCGAGCTGAAAAGACAGTGCAGAGATGATAAGGGAAAGGAGAAAATCCAAGAAGAAACAATGCAAGAGCTAGAACCCTTGGACCTTTTACCCTTAATAATTTGCCCACCAAGCCCTCTCGTACAACCTTCTTCTTCTTCCCTTCCAGAGCACTTGACCAATCTTCTCCCTCCTCTTGATTCTCCAACCGCATATCCAGTAGCCTCATCCCCACCTTCAACATCATCACTGCAACTTCCCCTTTGACACGCATAAGATGAGATGTAAGAATGGAATGCAAGATACAAGGTACAAGCCTATGTCCCCGTTACCAGTTCCCCAGCAACGGTGCCATAAACTTGATGACATAAATTTTAATCTAAGTTACAAGTCCATGTCCCCGTTACCAATTCCTCGGCAACGACGCCATAAACTTGATGACATGCAGATTTTAAGTCTCTTTATCATCATACAAGCTCATCATAAACTTGTAACGAATGTATGAATATGAATGAATCTTATGTCATAAAACGCATGGATGATTGCGATGATATGCAATACTAATTCTAGATATGCATTATTAATGAATGTTCTTGTAGTATGCTGTGCGTTGTAACAAGTTTCCTTGCGTTGAAACCAAGTATAATTTCACCGCAAGTTTCTCGGTGTGATCTGAGGTCGAACACAGGGATTGTTTTAGGTTAGTTGCATTACATTTGTGATATATGCGACCATGGGTTTTTCAATTTAATACAAGTGTGGTTTGTACATGCAGTAAAGTAAATTGTGCAGTAAAGTAAAGATAAGAGATAAAAATGCGTGCGATGAAAGTAAAGTGTGATAAAATAAACCTAAGCTACGATGATACAAGATACATGTTAACATGATACAAGATACCGAGGTTGAGACTGACTATGAAGAATATACAAAGATCGTGTTATGTGGTAGCAAGGCTTATGTGCGAAGTAGAAAAAGAAAGGATAACGAATATAAACATCGCAAGTTTCTTAATTGCGTTAAAGATATAAGTACGGTTCCGTTTTCCCTTGGCGTACACCTCTCGATGATCGGCCGCGTTTCCCACATCTTTGTGGTGAAACAATGACGAATGTAATGAATGCAAGGTTTCTTCCATCTCTGGAAGTACTTCTTGCTTTAGTTAATGCATTCTTCTAACCTTCTCTCGATAGATTAGAATGGCATCTTCATTTCTGCTCTCACAGGTGAAAATGCCGTCTAGCATGCTTTAACTTAACATCTTTATTTCTTTAGCGCAGGTTAAGTTACTTGTTTAATTCATATTAATCACCAAGGGATTAGGAAAACATCGTGGAGAAAGTGATTAATGGATGAAAAGAAATAGAGAAATGTGGAAATGAGAAAGATCATGACAATTAATTATAAAATCAAGTGTCTGATACATGTTTGTGAATGATTTTGACTAAGAAGATGAAATACAATGGATGAATAAGAGTTAGAAACAAATACAGAAGAGTGCCAATATCTTGACACCGATCTGGATGGAGAGATTGCTTGCCGGCGTAGATAAAGTGAATGGATGGATGAGCTTTCCTCTTAGGCTTGCTCAACCGGTAGAGTTGATCTAGGTATAGAGCTTCACAGCGGGGATTTGGAATGATTCGCCCTGAGACTCACTGTAATACAGTAATTGTAATGCAATGCAAGCCCATGCCATAAACTTGTTGTGACATAGATTTTATGCGATGATATGTGATACTACTTCTAGATATGCATTATTAACAAATGTTCTTGTAGTATGCTGTGCGTTGTCACAAGTTTCCTTGCGTTGAAACCAAGTATAATTTCACCGCAAGTTTCTCGGTGTGATCCGAGGTCGAACACAGTGACTGTTTTAGGTTATTTCATTATGCTTGTGATACATGCGACCAAGGGTTTTTTCAAATTAATAAAGTTCTTGTGTACAAGAAATTAAACATGCGATAATGTAAAGTAAAGCGGTAAAAATGCGATAATAACATAAATTGCGTTAAAGTAAATTGCGATAAAGTAAATCTAAGCTAAGATGATACAAGATATAAGTTTCATGATACAAGATACTGAGGTCAAGGCTGGCTGTGAAGATTATGCAAAGATCGTGTAATGTGGTGACAAGTCTTATGTACGAAGCAGAAACAGAAAAGATAACTAATATAAGCAGTGCAAGTTCCTTAATTGCGTTAAAGATATAAGTATTGGTTCGCTTTTCCCTTAACTTACACCTCTCAGTGATCGGCCACGTTTCCACATCTCTGTGGTGAAACAGGGATGAACGTAATGAATGCAAGGTTTCTTCCATCTCAGGAAGTACTACTTGCTTTAGTTAACGCATTCTTCTAACCTTCTCTCGACAGATCAGAATGACATCTTCACTTATGCTCTCACAGGTGAAGATGTCGTCTAGCATGCCTTAGCTAAACGCATTTATCTCGTTAGCATAGATTAAGTTAATTTTTTAATCCATATTAATTACCAAGGTATTAAGAAAACTCATGGAGAAAACGATTAATGGAGGAACGGAAATAGACAGAAAAGTGGTAGTGAAAGTGATCGAGACATTCAATAAAACTATTTAGCATCTGATACATGATTTGTGAATGAAAAGATTTAGAAGATGAAATACACTTGATGAAATAAAGTTAGAAACAAATATAAATAAGCGCCAACGTCTTAGCGCCGATCTGGATGGAGATTTGCTTGTCGGTGTGGATGAGGTGAATGGATGGATGAGCTTCCCTCTCAGGCTTTCTCAATCGGTAGCAGGGATCTAAGCATAGAGCTTCACGGCGAGGATCTGGCAGATTCGCATTGAGACTCACCTCTCGGCCTTGTCTCTTCTCTTCCCGGATTTCTTCCAATCAGTACTCAGCTCAGCCTTTCTCTCAATAATCCAACAGCAATTAGCCCTCGTATCAATTATACCTGTATCAAGTATATCTTCTTTGAATTCTATGGGGTTATTTATAGGTGGAAAGCTTTGACTCTTGGCTTGTGGACCCCATTTCTTGTTATGGAAATTTCGAAGACGGAGGAATAAATATTCCTTGTATTATGCAATCAGACCAACAAATCTGCACAACGGTTAATTATACACGTGTTACAATCCTCCGCGTTTGCGTTGCTCAGCTGCATCTTTCGATCGGTTGCTTGCATGCGGTGTTTTTTTTATTACCGCATGCGGTTGAAACTCAGCTCTGGATTGACTTTCGCATTGCACCGTCATTGTGTTAATCATCTTTTCATTGTTGATTGATGTGCACAATATAACAAAGTTGCGTTGTTCAGTTTCTCGTTGAGCCTTGATCGCAAGCGATGACTTGGTTTCCTGCAAAACAGAGTAAAAATATCCTCTTCTACCATCTTGATGATATTAGTGGTAATTACGATAATTTATAATTATTGTATTTCTGAGCTCATTTTAATACAATAAACGCATATTCCTTCTCTTTTGGCCGCAATATCTAGATAAGGCAGCATAAATAACTTGTATTTCTACAAGTTATCACACCCCCAAATTTAGATATATGCTTGTCCTCAAGCATATCTTCTACTAAGGCAATAAAGCTAAACTCCTCTCCTATATTTTTGCATCGATTGGTTGCTCCGAATGTTACACTTAGGCACATTTCTTAACAACGCAATTTCCTTCTATCCTTGCTAATTCTTAACAAAGCCCTACTTTAATCTTCTATATGACAAAATTCTACTCAAAGATGCTTTTCTAGTTTTTAAAAATAGAATGTTTATCTCTTCCTTGTCAAAATAACTTGATATATCTACATGCAGTGGTGGTCAAACTTTGCATTATTTATTAGAGACTGTTGGTCATGGTTACAGTCTTCGTTTTGGCTTTCTCCCACGGGTGTCATGCAAACATCCAACTACGATTGTGTGCCAATTTCAACTTTAACTCATGGTATTCAGAGGAGTTGTGTCTTACACTCTTTTATTTTTCTTTCACCTTGCGTTGTTCTTGGAAACCCACCTTCGTTTTGGCTTGCTTCTATGGGTTTCATACGAACATCCAACTATGAGCAGGCTCCTTTCACAATTAAACTCTTATCAGGTTGGGACATTTTTTAAGCTTTCCCTTGCGCTGACATTGGAGTTTGGCAATGTAATTTTTTTTTAATGAAAATCAACGCATTTTCTTGAAGATCGCATATTCTTGATCTTATCTACTCAGACCTTCCTCACCCCAAAATTTAAAGATAAGCAAGGTCCTCATTGCATTGTTTGGATAGACTAGACAAACACTTAGAATAAAAATTTCAAAAAGAAGTTTTGAGCATAACTTTGAAAGATAAAAGGTAAAGTACTGCTAAACTAAGAATTAACTAAGTGTTGGTTAGAATTTACAAAGTATGGGAAATGTTTCTAAGTATAAACATATATTACATCATGGCAGCGCAATGAATAATGCAAAAGTAAAAGATCGGAACATCGCAAATATTGACAAAGGATGATAAAGAAAATGGCACAGGCAAAAAGGAGCGAATATGTACTCATTTGTATTGAATATTAACACAGTATACAAATAATTAAAAATTAACGCAATACAAAATTTGTTGCCTATACAAAGAATCAAAGAATTTCGTTGTTATCTTTTTGGATTTGATTCAGATGGGTGCACACTAAAAATTAACGCGCTTCTAATAATGCAAATACATTTTTGCTGAGGATGGGCAACAACGCATGCACCCCCGCAACACACCCCTTAACTAACACATTTATGGAGGATACCTCAACATAGTGCTTTTAGCTAAGGACGGGCAAAGGACACATACGCGTGCAACACACCCCCCCAACGCAATGTATTTGGGTGTAATGGATGCAAAGTGTCTCTTGTTAACTCACAATGCACCCATCATCGCATTTCATACTAATTTTTCTGCTTTTTACATCATCAAAAACCCAAGTCGAAAAGACTTTGCAGTGACTCATGTTTCATCCAATCATTCACGGATATTAAAGAACATCACTACTAATGTATACAAATTAAAGGAATCTAAACATGACATGAAAAATTAAATTGAAGAGAATTACAGAAAGCATTAAATGCTACTCCTAAGAAGAAGTAAATAACGAGATTTAGAAAGCACTAAAAGAAAACTGTAAAAGAAAACTGTAAAGAAAGCACATAAACATAGATAGGGATGCTGATTGAAAGAAGTTCTCAGAATTACCACAATCGCTTCCCCTGCAAGCGGTTTAATCCTGCTTGCCCAAGTCAATTGTGTCCATGCATCGCTCGAAGTCGCCTCCGTAGTAAGGCTTAATTCGTTGACCATTGACTTTGAATTCGTTGTTCCCCTCTAAAGTTATTAGTTCCACTGTGCCGTGAGAAAAGATAGTCTTGATTTTGAACGGCCCAAACCAGCGAGATTTCATCTTCCTTGGGAACAACCGTAAAGGAGCGTTAAATAATAATACCTATTGTCCTTCGATGAATGTCCGGTCATTTATGCGGTCATCATGCCACTTTTTGGTATTCTCCTTATAAATATTGGCATTTTCATAGGCGTCCTTTCACCATTCGACCAACTGATTCAGTTGTAACTTTCGAACTTTCCCCGCACTTGCTAAATCAAACTTCAGCTTCTTGCATGCCTACATTGCCTTATGCTCTAACACGAGCGGCAGATGACAAGCTTTTCCAAAGACCAGGGCATACGGAGACATGTCGATTGGTGTTTTATAGGCAGTTCTATATGCCCATAGTGCTTCATTAAGCTTGGGTGACCAATCCTTCCTAGAAGTATTAACTGCCTTCTCTAAGATAGTTTTGATCTCTCGGTTAGAAATTTCTTCCTGCCCATTAGTCTAGGGGTGATAAGCAGTTGCAACTCGGTGGTTGACGTTAAATTTAGTCAACAGGTTGGCAATTATGCGGTTGATAAAGTGAGAGCCCTCATCGCTGATTAAGGCCCATGGCGTCCCATATCAAGCAAAAATATTCCTCTTAAGAAACTTCACCATGGTGGCCGCATCATTCTTGGCACATGCGATAACCTCAACCCATTTTGATACATAATCAACTGCAACCAGGATATAATGATGACCTTCTGATGGTGGAAATGGGCCCATGAAGTCAATTCCCCAAACATCAAATAATTCCACCTCTAAGATTGATGTCAATGAAATTTCATTTCTCTTTGACATATTCCCTGTTCTCTAACATCTATCGCATTGCACAACGTGGGCTTGGGCATCCTTGAACAGTGTTGGCCAGAAATAATCACATTGTAGAACCTTTGCGGTAGTCCGCTGCCCCCCAAAGTGTCCTTCGTAAGGAGACTCATGACACATCTCCAGAATGTGCTTGACTTCGTGCTCAGGAACGCATCAACGTAATATATGATCAGGACCGAGTCAGTATAGGAATGGGTTGTCCCAGAAATAAAATTTGACATCATGTCTTAGTTTCTTCTTCTGTTGATAAGTATAGTCATCTGGTATTTGACCGCAAACAATGAAATTCACGATGTTTGCATACCAGGGAACATTAATGCCTACTGACATCAGCAGCTCATCGGGGAATCTTTCTTCAATATCTTTTTCTTTACCTTGAACCTCGCAATTCTCCAATATTGAAAAATGATCTACGACTTGGTTCTCGGTGCCCTTTCGGTCTTTGATCTCCAGGTCAAACTCTTGCAGTAGCAACACCCACTGTATAAGCCTTGGTTTTGAATCCTTGTTTGTCATCAAATACTTGATCGCAGAGTGATTCGTATAACCACAACGTTTATTCCGATTAAGTATTGTCGGAATTTTTCCAGTGCAAATACCACTACGAACATTTCCTTCTCTGTGGTTGTATAGTTCTCCTGCGCATCATTCAATGTTTTACTCGCATAATAAATACAATGCAATACCTTGTTCTTGTACTAACTTAATATTGTGCCCACAGCGTATCCGCTCGCGTCACACATCAATGCAAATGGTTGCGTCCAGTCTGATGCCACCAGAATAGCTGCGGTGATGAGCGCATCTTTCAATGTGTTGAATGCTTTGGTACATGCATCATCAAAATTATATTCTCGGTCAGCTTCAAGGAGTGCACTTAGGGGCCTTGCGATCTGGGAGAAGTTGCAAATAAATCTTCTATAAAACCTAGCGTGTCCCAGAAAGCTCCTAAGTGTTTTCACGTTCACTGGTGGGGGGTAACTTGGAAATTGCGCCAATTTTTGCCTGATCAACTTCCAATCCTGCTTTAGAGATTTTGTGACCCAGAACTATTCCTTCTTCCACTATAAAGTGGCATTTTCCCAGTTCAAAACAAGATTTATTGCCACACATCTCTTCAAGACCTTTTCAAGGTTAGATAGACAGGAGTCGTAATTATTGTTGAAGACGGAAAAATCATCCATGAATACCTCGACTGACTCCTCCAAGTAATCTGAGAATATTGCCATCATGCATTGTTGGAAAGTGCCTGGTGCATTGCAGAGTCCAAATGGCATGCGTCGAAATGCAAACGTTGAATAGCCGTCAAGAAAATAAAAGAATTCGTTCCCTACGAGTCTATCTAGCATCTGATCAATGAATGAGAGTGTAAAGTGGTCCTTTTTAGTGGCCAAATTTAACTTGCGATAATCCATGCAAATTCTCCACCCCGTAGTTGTTCTTGTGGGAATTAATTCATTCTTGTCAATAGTGACAACTGTCATTCCCCCTTTCTTTGGAACACACTGCATTGGGTGTTGATGAACGCTAGGATTGATGATAAAAATATATGCTATGCTATGCTCGAAATGATGCGATACTACTTCTAGATATGCGTTAATTATGAATGTTCTTGTAGTATTCCATGCGTTGTCACAAGTTTCCTTACATTGGAACCAAGTGTAATTCCACCGCAAGTTTCTCGGTGTGATCCAAGGTCGAACATAGGGACTATTTGAGGTTATTATGGTATGTTTGTGATATATATGACTAGGTTTTTCAATCTTTAAAGAGTGTTTTGTACAAGTATATAAAATTGCGGTAAAGTAAAGAAAAGCAACAAAAAAATGCGATAATAAAATAAGTACAGTAAACCTAAGCTAGATGAGACAAGATACAGGCTTCATGATACAAGATGCTGAGGTCCAAGATGGCTGTGAAGGTTATGCGAAGAACAGAGAATGCAGCAACAAGTCTTATCTACAACTCAGAAAGAGAAAGATAACTAATATAAACAGTGCAAGTTTCTTAATTGCGTTGAAGCTATAAGTACGGTTTCGCTTTTCTCTTGACATACACCTTCCAGTGATCGGCCGCGCTCCCACATGTCTATTGAAACAGAGACGAACGTAATGAATGCAATAATGCTTCCATGTCTCGAAGTACTACTCGCTTTAGTTAACGCATTATTCTAACCTTCTCTCGATAGATCAGAATGGCATCTTCACTTCTGCTCTAACAGGTGAAGATGCCGTCTAACATGCCTTAGCTAAACGCATTTATCTCTTTAACACAAGTTAAGTACTTGATACATGTGGTGAATGAAGAGATAAAGAAGGGGAAATACAATGATGAAAAGAGATAGAACAGATACAAACAAGTGCCAACGTCTTGGCACCAATTCGAGTGGAGATCTGCTTGCCAGATTGGATGGATCAGATGGATGGATGAGCTTCCCAATCAAGCATGCTCAACCGGTAGAAGGGTTTAGAACACAGAGCTTCTCGGCGGGTATTTGGCAGAATATAACTGAGACTCACCTCTCGGCCTTGTCTCGTCTTCTTCCCAGATTTCTTCAGTTAAGCACTCAACTCAACCTTTCCTCTCAACACTTTAGCAGCAATTAGCCTCGTATCCAGTAGCATGTTTTTTCTCTGAAATCTATGGGGTATTTATAGGTGAGGCTCTTTGACTCCGACCTTGTGGTCCTCACTTGTTGTTATGGAAATTCCGAAGATGGAGGGATATTATTTCTTCTGTTATGCAATCAAACCGTCAATTCTGCACAACTGTTAGTTGTACACATGTCTCAATCCTCCGCGTTTGCGTTGCTTAGCTGCATCTTTCGATCGTGAGTTTGCATGCAGTGTTCTTTTTATTACCGCATGCGGTTGAAAGTCAACTCTGGATCGACTGTCCATTGCGCTGTCATTGTGTTAATCGTCTCTTCATTGTTGATTGATGGGCGCATTGTGACAGAGATGCGTTGATCAGTTCTTCTTGAGCCTTGAGCGCAAGTGGTGACTCGGTTTCCTGCAAAACAGAGTAAAATCTCCTTTTCTTCCATCTTAAAGAAGTTAGTGGGTGTAATTGTGATAATTTATAATTATTGTGTTTCGAAGCTAATTTTCATACAATTGGCACATATTTATTCTCTTTTGGCCGCAATATCTAGATAACGCAGTATAAATAACTTGTATTTCTACAAGTTATCACACCCCCAAATTTAGATATATGCTTGTCCTCAACCATATCTTCTACTCATATTTTTGTGTCGATTGGTTGCTTCGAATGTTACACTTAGGCACATTACTTGACATCGTAATTTCTTCCTATCCTTCTAATTCTTAACAAGCCCCGCTTTATTCTTCTATATAACAAAATTTTGCTCAAAAATGCTTTTCTAATTTTTCACAATAGAATGTTTATCTCTTCTTTGTCAAAAAACTCGATATATCTATATGCGGTGAGCAAAACTTTACGTCATTTATTAGAGACTGTTTGTCGTGGTTACACTCTTCATTTTGGCTTGTCCCCACGGGTGTCATGTGAACATCCAACTACGGTTGTGTGCCAATTTTAATTTTAACTCATGAATTTCAGAGGAGTTGTCTCTTGCATTTATTTTTCTTTTCCATTTTTTTTTTTTTTTTGCGTTGTTCTTGGAAACCCACCTTCGTTTTGGCTTGCTCCTACGGGTGTCATACGAACATCCAACTGTGAGCAGGCTCCTTTCACAACTAAACTCTTATCAGGTTGGGAATATTTTTAAGGATTTCCCTTGCGCTGACATTGGAGCTTTGTATGGAATTTTTTATTTTGTAATGAAAATGAACGCGTTTTCTTAAATACTGCATATTCTGATCTTATCTCCTCAGACCTTCCCCACCCCCAAATTTAAAGATGAGCAAGGTCCTCATTGCATTGTTTGGATAGACTAGAGAAACACTTAGGAGAAAAGTTCCAAAAAGAAGGTTTGAGCAGAAATTTGAAAGATAAAAGGTAAAGTACTGCTAAACTAAGAATTAACTAAGTGTTAATAAGAACTTACAAAGTATGGCAAATGTTTCTAAGTATAAACATATATTACATCATAGAAATGCAATGAAGAACACGAAAGTAAAAGATTGAGAATATCGAAATTATTGACAAAGGATGATAAAGAAAAAGGCACAGGAAAAAATGGAGTGAATATGTACTCATTTTATTGAATATTAACAAAGTATACAACAGATTACAAATTAACGAAATAAAAAAAAATTGTGCCTGTACAAGATTCAAAGAATTGATTAACTTATAAAAGAATAAATGAATTTAAAAGAATACATAATGGTCGCGTAGAAGGAAAAAAATATAGGAGGATTATTACTGAGGGGCTAGCGGGTCTGGAGGCAGATTTTGAGGTGGTGCAGGAGGAGCTTCTTCAAAATTTAAGTGCTGCCGGAGATGTAGGGGCACCATCGGACCATGAAGATATGCGGTGAGAAAGTTGAAGTATTCTTGATTACGCTCCACAATCATTCTCTGGTGCATATGGACTTTATAAATGTTGCGTTGCATGTTGATCAGTGCCTTTCTTGATGTGGTAGCACTGCATTGAATATCAATAATCGGCTCTATTACCACTTCAAATCTTTGGTTGAAGAAGTGTTGTTGTTGAGAGAAAAGTTGTTGTTGTTGCGAGAAGAGGGATCTCATTTCTGCTAACTCGACAGCCATGGAGTTGATGGAGGGTTGCGCCTGCGATGTCTCGCCAGCATTGTTTTGGGGTTGGGAGAGGTGCCTTAACCCAAATCGTGTGGGTCATCAACTTACGGCAGTGGAATGGTGAGTTGCGGTGCTGATGCTGTTGGTGAAGGTGGGGCTGCTGGGTAGACAGGTGAGGAGGTTGGGACAAGGAGAAGATTGGTAAAATGTTCGTGAAGAGGGGAAAAGGGTTGCGCTAGTGGGCTCGAAGGACTTGGACGTCAAATGACTAAAGGAAAAGGGTCTGTAGGGCCTGGATATTGCGTTGGTGACTCTTGAACCCTTTCTTTTCCCTTATCTTCTTTACGTCGTCTTTTTGGCCTGGGTTCTTGCGGCATATTCAAATCGATCATGAGCCTCTTTGCTGGCAGCTGAGGGCAGTGTGGGGAGTCTTTGAGGAGCAGCCTCAAAATTTTTATGTTAATGAAGCCATGGACTTCTGGCATGGGCTCATTATCAATGCCTATGCCCATAGACAGGCACAAACTTAAAACAATCAATGGGAAGAAGTACTGCCATCGAATATGCCCCACCAATGATTTGATCTGCCTTACGATCAATCGCCCTACGTCGATAGGAATGCCGTGTGCGATACAGTATGCGGCCATGACCCGATCCCTTGATATAGTTCTGTCATGCTTTGTTGGGATCAGCCGCTTCTTGACCAAGTAAACCCAGAGCTTTCCCTCCGGTAGCAAGGACCTGGACTCCAGAGTACGGATGCCTTTAAGCGAGACCGACCACTTCGTGCCCGGTTGCACTAATACCTTCAGTGCATCATCCATCTGTTCTTCTATGGGATCATCAATAATCTTGTTCCCTGGTGCATTAGGGTTGTCCTTCATCTGATAAATTTTGTTGATGTCCCTTGTGCTGAAGGATACTGTTTCTCCTTTAAAGGTCACCGCATCCCTATTTCCATGAAGTTGACCATGGTAGAAGCTTCACACTACCTGAGGCACGATGATGGATAGGCACTGGCAGAATGTGTCCCACCCATGTTCCACAATTATGTTCATGATAAGGTTAGGTAGTAGAGTCAGCGTAGTAAAGAAGCCATCTCGATCAACATATCATCATTCTCCTTTTTCCTTGATGAATGCTTCCTGGCCGGCGCGGGTTCGCTGCTTTCTACGATCGCCTTGCCTTTTGCCAACGCAAGGTGGGCTGCTTGTCTTTCTTTCTTTTCCCGCTCCTTGCGCTGTTTTTCTTTCTCGCGCTCTGCGAGTTCTTTTCCCTTCTTCTTGTATAAGTTTCGCTTATTGGTTTCACACTTTTTCCTTTTCTTTTCCTCTAATAATCTATCCTCTTCTTCTTTCTTCCTCCTCTCTTCTTCTTCTTCTTCTCTTTCTTCTCTCGCAAATTCTTCTTCAAATTGCTCAGAGGCCAGCAACAGACGTTATTCCTTTTCGTGCTTCCGAATCCCTTCAAGTCTGGCAAGCTCATTGTTGCGTCCATTTCTTCAAACTCCAATCTTCTTCTTCTATTCCCCTCTGCGATGATGAGCTTGCCCCTCTCCATCTTTTCTTGCTTCTCCTCCTCTTGTTTTCTTTTTCTCTCTTTCTCTTCCAATTCCAAAATTAATCTCTGAGGGTCAATAGTGGACCCTTGCGGCACATTCTCCCTGCGATGTCGCATTAGGGGGGTTCCCTCTGCTTCTTCTCCTTCATTGGTCGCAACCATTTGCGTTGTTTCATGTTGTGCCGATTCCATCAACTGTGTCGTTTCCCCCCTATTCTCCTTTACGTAGGTTGATTCTCCATCTATCTCCGAGCTCGCAACCCTCTGCTTCGCTTCCTCTTCTTTTCTCAGGCGCCTCTCTTCACACCGGTGCATTTTCTTTTCTTCTTTCTCCTTCTTCTTTCTTTCTTTCCTGGCCTCCTCATCTTTATCATCATCCTTTTTCTCTTTATTCTTCTTTTCTTGGACCTCAGGGTCTTGATGCCTTTTAAAGAAACCGACCACTTAGTGCCTGGTTACGTTAATACTCGCAGCACATCTTCCAACTGTTCTTCTGTGGGATCATCAATGATTTTGTTGCCCGGTGCATCCGGGTTATCCTTCATTTGGTATAGTTCATTGATGTCCCTTGCGCTAAAAGACACCACTCACCCTTTTATGGTCACCACATCCTTGGTGCCATGTAGCCATCCATGGTAGAAGTCGCACACTACCTTTGGAACCACAATGGCTGGGCACTGGCAAAATCTATTCCAACCATGCTCCATGATCACGCTCGTGATCAGATCTGGTAGTGGCGTTGGTGTAAGGAAAAAGCCCATCTCCATCAACAAGTCGTCGTTCTCTTTCTTTCTTGATGGATACCCCTTTGCCAACGTAGGTTTGTTGCTTTCTGCGACCGCTTTGCCCTTTCCTTTAGCCAACGCAAGGCGGGATTGTTCTCTTTGTTTTCTTTCTCGTTCCTTGCATTGTTCCTTCTTCTCTTGCTCGGCAAGTTCCTTGCCCTTCTTCTTAATTAAACGCTGCCTGTTGGCTTCGCGCTTCCTTTCCTTCTCTTCTCTCATTCTTCTTTCTTCTTCTACCTTCTTTTTCTTTTCTTCTTCTTCCTCTTCTCTCACTTCTATTTCAAAATCTTCCACAAACTGCTCAGAGGCCAACAAAAGGCATTGTTCCTCTTCAATCCGCCTTATTTCTTCAAGCCTCGAGATTTTTTATTGCGGCGAACCTCCTCATCATGCAGTCTTCTTTTTCTATCACCTTCTGTGGTGATGAGTTTCGCCCATTCCATTTTCTCTTATCTCTCTTCCTCTTCCTTTCTCCTCCTTTCCTTTTCTTCTAACACGATGATCAAAATTGAAGGGTCAACAGTTGACCCTTGCGGCATTCTCCTTACGATGTCGCAACAGGGGGTAACTTCTCCTTCTTCGCCTTCTTCGACCGCAACAACTTGCGTTGTTTCAGGTTGCGTCGTTTCCCTAAGTTGCGCTGGTTCCCCCCTGTCCTCCCTCACGGAGGTGGATTCTCCATCCATCTCTGGGCTTACAGCCCTCTTCTTCTTTTCCTTTTCCTTCTTCAGGCGCCTTTCCTCACACCTGCACTCTTTCCTTTCTTTCTTCTCTTTCTTCTTCCTTAACTTGGCCTCCTCATCTTCTTCATCCTCCTTTTTTTCTTTATTCTTCTTCTCTTTGCGATTATGGGATGGCTCACCTTCTCCAACCTTCTTTTTCTTATTCTCCATTTTCTTCTTTTTCTCCTCTTCCACCTCTTGTTGCTTCTCTACCGCATCTTCTTCTAATGCGACTCTAATGGGTCATTCATGGGATTCTACTTGCGTAGTTTCCTCAAGAGTCTCTAAAGCCAGAGTGCTTCTTCTTATCTCCTCTTCCCCCACTTCCTCCATCACTGCCACTTCCTCTACCACCGCGTCTTCCTCAGCAGCCAGTGGCTGGTTTACAACCCTTACCTCGGGCAGTTCGCCCCCTTCCTCCAAGTTACTCATAATGTTTCCAAATACCTCATTTTCATCTCATCTCTTCTTCTCGCTTTCAGTGGAGACTGTTGGAGTTGGGAGTGGGGTGCTTTCAGTACTTTGCCCCCTTTTTGAACTGAAGTGGTTTGATGGCTAAAGGATTTCTCCAGGGTCTACCGGCAATTCTGGGGACAGTGTGTGGTTGGGCAGCAAGACGATGACTGGCAGAAAGGAATGTTGCCTCTCACATGGAGATTTGGTCAGTGGAAGGGGTTAGGGGGAAGCAGAAGACTGAGAAGCTTGGTCGACCATGGGTGCTTAGTTGAAAGAAAGCTGGAAAACTTTAGGGTTTCAGGGAAGAAGAAAGCTCTGTATGCAAGGGGCGCTAGGGTTTTCAAGTTGCAAAAAGAGGTAAAGTGTTCATAGACGGGGGAAGTAGCTATTTATAGATTGGGCCTTAGTGAGTCCAACACAATTTTCGCGGTGGCAGGCCTCGAGACACTTAAAAGGCCCATCATTCGAACTTCTCTCATTTATGAGGTTTCAGAGTAAACGTCCTTTCGTCTGCAGACTCATCATTTCTTTGGAATACGGAACGATTGGACTTCTCAATTTTGCAAAAAGAATTATCTTTAATATTTTATTCGAATGGATGCAAGGGAAAAGATTAATGCAATGTGTTCACTAATGCAAATGCATCTTTGCAGAGGACGGGCAACAACGTATACATCCATGCAATACACCCCTTAACTAAACACATTTCTGGATGATCGGGCGCACGATATTGCTACCAGCGCAACACTACTTCAACATAGTGCATTTTGCTAAGGACGGGCAAAGGACACACGCACGCGCAACACACCCCTCAGCTTAACGCATTTGAGTTGGATGAACACAAAGCGCATCTTGTTGGTTTAGGATGCGTCCATTATCGCCATGCATATTGAATGTGTTTTATTTTATTATAAAAATATTTTTTTTTCCATCAATGCAAGTTTCTATGACTTGCGATAATAAAATTTCTTCTCATTACTCAATCATTCACCAATTAAAGAATAACGCATTAAATACAGAAAAGTTAAAGGAATTAAAGCAAACACAGAAATGAATGCAAGGACAGTAAATGAAGAATGAATTCATAAAGTCATGAAGTAAATTAAATGAAGCAGTAAAGACAAAGTTCAGGAATTCATAAAGACCGAAATTAAAGAAAGAAATTAAACATAGATGTGTGATATGGACCGGAAGATGACTTTCTTTGAACGAGCACAATCCACACCTCTACAGGCGGTCCAGCTTGCCTGCCTAATGTCCTAGGGACATTTCTCCTTTTCATGAGATCTTGGGGCTTTGGAGTTGCTGAGCAACATACCAGATGTTCTGTTTCTAAGCTTAGAAGCCAGCTGGCCCACTTGAATCTCTAAGTTTCGAATTGAAGACACCTGCGTCTGCATCACTGCATCATTTTTATCCATATACTGTTTTAGCAGGGCCTCCAATGAGCTTCCAGAGGTGTTTGAAGATAAGGGTTGCTGATTATGTGATTGCCTTGGTTGCCCCTAATTCGAGTTATGGTGAAAAGGAGGAGGGTTCGTTCGACTGCCACTTTGATGGTTGCTTGGCCCCCTTGGTTAGGATTCCCTCCCCAACCAAAGTTACGATGGTTCCTCTAACCCAGATTTTAGGTGTTGCTGAAAGGGTTGTTTTGGATGGTGCATACTTGTTGGATATTCGATGGGCACATTTCTGCTACATGAGCCCCTCCATAATTAACGCAACTTATTGCAGCCACTTGAGCAGGCACAGCGGGTTGCGTTGATTGTTGGGGGATGGCTCCTTGATTTGTTAACATCGATTGGAGGATTGAGGTCACTGCGGCCATCTGAGCAGCCAGTGTTGTCATTGTCTCCGCAGGGACAATGGTAGTGTCATTCTTTCTTCTTTCATAGTCTCTGCCTCCATAACCATCATCAATCTAGTCATCCATGTTCTGTGATGTGCGGTCAAGGATAACTTTGGCCTCGGTATACATCTATAAAACCTCCTGCTACGGAGGCGACAACAACAGCCTGCGTCGATCTGTTTAGGCCATTGTAAAATGTCTCCATCAGGATGCAATCGGGTATCTCGATATGCGGGTAGTTCTTCACCAATCTTCGAAATCACACCCAGATGGTGCTCAGGGTCTCATTGTCCATTTGCTTAAAGTTCAGCACATCCTTTCGTCGCCTTGCGTTGACGGCCGACGAGAAGAACTTCTTCATGAATCGCTCAACCAGCTGATCCAATGATGTAATCTCGTTCGGCTCCAGTGAGTGAGCCCACCTCTTGGCTTCGTCCCTCAAGATGTAAGGGAATAAATACAGTCTAATACCCTCAAGGGTAACGCCAGGTAATGAGAAGTTGCCGCACATTTCGACAAAACTGGTCAGGTGAGCATGTGGGTCTTCACCTTATAGTCCCCCAAATTGCCTTGCGTTCTCCTCTACTGTAGGCCTTGAAATCCCAGGCAAAAAATCGTACAGGTTGGGCGCCGCGTAGTTTTTCATGGGAATGTTACGATCAGCAGCAAGGAAGACTAGGTCCTATGCTGGCCGTACCGCCCCTTGATTTCCTACAGGAGTTGCATTGTCCATATTATCTGCCCTATCAACTGCTCTCTTTTGCCTTGCTCGATTCTGGCATGCCCGTGCACGAAAGGTACGCTCGATCTCTAGGTCAGCTACAAATTGTGGTTCGGTACCAGAGCTCATAAGCCGTCAGGCTGCTCTCCGCGTTGAACAGCCAGTACAAAGAGATCTGTCCTGCAAAATACCACAAACATACTCAAACAATAACCATTAACCAATCCCCGGCAACGGCGCCATAAACTTGACATGCATAAGATGAGATGCAAGAATGGAATGCAAGATACAAGGTACAAGCCTATGTCCCTGTTATCAGTTCCCCGGCAATGGTGCCATAAACTTGATGACACAAATTTTAATCTAAGCTACAAGTCCATGACCCCATTACCAGTTCCTCGGCAACAGCACCATAAACTTGATGACATGCAGATTTTAAGTCTCTTTACCATCATACAAGCTCATCATAAACTTGTAACGCATGTATGAATATGAATGAATCTTATGTCATACAATGCATGGATGATTGCGATGATATGCGATACTACTTTTAGATATGCGTTATTCATGAATGTTCTTGTAGTATGCTATGCGTTGTCACAAGTTTCCTTGCGTTAAAACCAAGTATAATTTCATCACAAGTTTCTCGGTGTGATCCGAGGTCGAAACAGGGATTGTTTTAGGTTAGTTGCGTTACATTTGTGATATATGCGACCATGGGTTTTTCAATTTAATACAAGTGTGGTTTATACATGCGGTAAAGTAAATTGTGCAGTAAAGTGAAGATAAGCGATAAAAATGCGATAATAAAGTAAATTGCGATGAAAGTAAAGTGCGATAAAATAAACCTAAGCTACGATGATACAAGATACAGGTTACATGATACAAGATACTGAGGTTGAGACTGACTGTGAAGAATAAACAAAGATCGTATTATGCGGTGGCAAGGCTTATGTGCGAAGCAGTAAAAGAAAGGATAATGAATATAAACATTGCAAGTTTCTTAATTGCGTTAAATATATAAGTACGGTTCCGCTTTCCCTTGGCGTACACCTCTCGGTGATCGGCCGCGTTTCCCATATCTCTATGGTGAAATAGGGACGAACGTAATGAACGCAAGGTTGCTTCCATCTCTGGAAGTACTTCTTGCTTTAGTTAACGCATTCTTCTAACCTTCTCTCGACAGATCAGAATGGCATCTTCACTTCTGCTCTCACAGGTGAAGATGCCGTTAGTATGCTTTAGCCAAACATCTTTATTTCTTTAGCACAAGTTAAGTTACTTGTTTAATTCATATTAATCACCAAGGGATTAGGAAAACATCGTGGAGAAAGCGATTAATGGAAGAACGGAAATAGACAGAAATGTGGAAATGAGAATGATCATGACAATTAATTATAAAATCAAGCGTCCGATACATGGTTGTGAATGATTTAGACTAAGAAGATGAAATACAATGGATGAATAAGAGTTAGAAACAGATACAGAAGAGTGCCAATGTCTTGACACTGATCTTGATGGAGAGATTGCTTGCCGACGTAGATGGAGTGAATGAAAGGATGAGCTTCCTTCATTGGCTTACTCAACCGGTAGAGTTGATCTAGGTACAGAGCTTCACGGAGGGGATTTGGAATGATTCGCCCTGAGACTCACCTCTTGGCCTTGTCTCTTTTCTTCTCGTAACTTCTCCGTTCAGCACTCAGATCAGCCTCTCTCTCAATAGCCTCGTATCAATTATCCCCCGTATCAAGTATATCCTTCAGTGAATTCTTTGAGGGTATTTATAGATGAAAATTTTGACTCTCTGACTTGTGGTCCTCATTTTACTATTATAGAAATTCTGGAAATGGTGGAATAAATATTCCTTCTGTTATGCAATCAGTTCGTCAAAAATGCACAACGGTTAGTTGTACACGTGTCAAAAATCCTCCGTGATTGCGTTGCTCATTTAAATCTTTCGATCGTGTGCTCACATGCATTATTGTTTTTATTATCGCATAAGGTTGAAGATCAACTTTGGATCGATTGTCACATTCATCGTCATTGCGTTGATCGTCTATTCATTCCTGAATGATGGGCACAATGCGACGTAGATGCGTTAATCTTTTTCTCTCGAGCCATGAACGCATACGGTAACTGGATTTCCTGCAAAATAGACTTGAAATCATCCTTTGTACCATCGGAATGGTGTTAGTGGGTGTATTGACGAAAATTTATAATTATTGTATTTCTTAGTTAATTTCTCTATAATTGACGCAACTTTCCTCTCATTTGGCCGCAATATCTAAATAAAGTAGTATAAATAACTTGTATTTCTACTCACCCTTCCACTGCGGCATGTTGATGACCCACACGTTTTGGGTGAAGGCACCTCTGCCCAACCCCAAAACGTTGCTGGCGAAGCATCACAGGCACAACCCACTATCGCCTCCTTAGCTGCTGAGTTAGTAGAAATGCGGACTCTCGCTGCCCAACAACAACAACTCTTCTCCCAAAAGCAGGAACTCTTCTTCCAACAACAAGCCTTCTTCAACCAGAGATTTGATGTGGTAATGGGGTAAGTCGACAATATACAGTGCAATGCTGCCACGACAAGAGAGGTGTTGGTCAATATTCAGTGCAACATTTATACGATCCATTGCCACCAAAGACAGCTTGCGGAGCGCAACCATGAGTACTTTAATTTGCTAACAGCATATCTTCATGGTCCCATGGTGTCTCTGCATCTCAGGCAGTGCCTGATTTTCAAAGAGACTCCACCCGTACCACATCAGAACCCTCATCCAGACCCTCATACTCCTCAACAATAATCTTTACATTTATTATTTTATGCGGCAATTCTTTTATCTGTATTTCATTTATTGTTTAACTAAATTCATAAACTTATTACTTCGAATTTATATTTTTAAACATGTGGAAAAATATGCGATACTACTTCTAGATATGCATTAATTATGAATATTCTTGTAGTATGCCATGCGTTGTCACAAGTTTCCTTACGTTGGAACCAAGTGTAATTCCACCGCAAGTTTCTCGGTGTGATCCGAGGTTGAACACAGGGATTGTTTGAGGTTATTGTGGTATGTTCATGGTGTATGCGACCAGGTTTTTCAATCTTTAAAGAGTGTTTTGTACAAGTATATAAAATTGCAGTAAAGTAAAGGAAAGCAGTAAAATGCGATAATAAAATGAGTATAGTAAACCTAAGCTAGATGATACAGGATACAGGCTTCATGATACAAGATGTTAGGGTTCAGGCTGGCAGTGAAGGTTATGCAAAGTTATAAGTACGGTTCCGCTTTTCTCTTGGCTTACACCTTTCAGTGATCGGCCGCGCTCCCACATGTCTGTGGTGAATCAAAGATGAATGTAATGAATGCAAGGTTGCTTCCATGTCTGGAAGTACTACTTGTTTTAGTTAACGCATTCTTCTAACCTTCTCTCGATAGATCAGAATGGCATCTTCACTTCTGCTCTCACAGGTGAAGATGACGTCTAGCATTCTTTAGCTAAACGCAGTTATCTCTTTAACACAAGTTAAGTACCCGTTTAATTCATATTAACTACCAGGGGATTAAGAAGACATCATGGAGAAAGTGATTCACGGAGGAACGGAAGTAAACAGAAAATGGAATATGAAAGCAATCGAAACATTTAATATATCTATTAAACGTTTGATACATGGTGTGTGAATGAAGAGATAAAGAAAGTGAAATACAATGATGAAAAGAAATAGAACAAATACAAACAAGGGCCAACGTCTTAGTACCAATTTAGGTGGAGATCTGCTTGCCGGATTGGATGGATCAGATGGATGGATGAGCTTCCCTCTCAGGCTTGCTCAACTGGTAGCAGGGTTCTCAGCACAGAGCTTCTCAGCGGGTATTCGGCAAAATAGAACTGAGACTCACCTCTCGTCCTTGTCTCGTTTTCTTCCCGGATTTCTTCAGTTAAGCACCCAGCTCAACCTTGTTTGTCAACACTTTAGCAGCACTTAGCCCCGTATTCAGTAGCATAAGTTTTCTCTGAAATCTATGGGGTATTTATAGGTGAGGATCTTTGACTCCGACCTTGTGGTCCCCACTTATTGTTATGGAAATTCCGAAGATGGAGGGATATTATTCCTTCTGTTATGCAATCAGACTATTAATTATGCATAACTGTTAGTTGTACACGTGTCTCCATCCTCCGCTTTTGCGTTGCTCAGTTGCATCTCTCGATCGAGTGTTCGCATGCGGTGTTTGTTTTTATTACCACATGCGGTTGAAAGTCAACTCTGGATCGACTATCGCATTACGCCGTCAATGCGATAATCGTCTCTTCATTGTTGATTGACGGGCACAATGTGACAGAGATACGTTGATCAGTTTCTCTTGAGCCTTGAGTGCAAGCGGTGACTCAGTTTCCTGCAAAACAGAGTAAAATTCTCCTTTCCTTCCATCTGAAAGATGTTAGTGGGTGTAATTGCGATAATTCATAATTATTGTATTTCGAAGCTAATTTTCATACAATTGATGCATATTTATTCTCTTTTGGCCGCAATATCTATACAAGGCAGTCTAAATAACTTATATTTCTACAAGTTATCATACCTCCAAATTTAAATATATGCTTGTCCTCAAGCATATCTTCTACTTAGGCAATCATGCTCAATTTCTATTCTATATTTTTGCGACAATTGGTTGTTCCGAATGTTATACTTAGGCACATTACTTGACATCACAATTTCCTTCTATTCTTGCTAATTCTTAACATATCCCTACTTTATTCTTCTATATGACAAATTTCTGCTAAAAAATGCTTTCCTAATTTTTCAAAATAGAATGTTTTTCTCTTCTTGTCAAAACAACTCGATGTACCTATATGTGGTGGTCAAAACATTTGCGTCATTTATTTAGAGACTGTTGATCGTGGTTAAACTCTTCGTTTTCGCTTGTCCCCACGGGTGTCATGTGAACATCAAACTACGATTGTGTGCCAATTTCAACTTTAACTCATGATATTCAGACGAGTTGTCTCTTGCATTTAATTTTTCTTTTCTTTTTCTATTTCATATTGTGTTGTTCTTGGAAACCCACCTTCGTTTTGGCTTGCTTCTACGGGTGTCATACGACATCCAACTACGAGCAGGCTCCTTTCACAACTAAACTCTTATCAGGTTGGGAACATTTTAAGGGTTTCCCTTGCGCTAACATTGGAGATTTGTATGATTTTTTTTTTTTTTGGAAATGGACGCATTTTTCTTAAATACTGCATATTCTTGATCTCATCTGCTCAGACCTTCCCCACCCCAGAATTTAAAGATGAGCAAGGTCCTCATTGCGTTGTTTTGATAGACTAGACAAACAATTAGAAGAAAATTTCAAAATGAAGGTTTGAGCAGAACTTTGAAAGATAAAAGATAAAGTATTGCTAAACTAAGAATTAACTAGTGTTAGTCAGAATTTACTAAGTATGGGAAATGTTTCTAAGTATAAACATATATTACATCATAGCAACGCAATGAAGAACACAAAAGTAAAAGATTGAGAATATCGCAAATATTGACAAAGGATGATAAAGAAAAAGGCATAGGCAAAAATGGAGTGAATATGTACTTAATTATATTGAATATTAACAAAGTATATAAATAATTAAAAATTAATGCAATACAAAAATTTGTGCCTGTACAAGAATCAAACTTATCCCCCCCTTACGAAGGTTGATTCTCCATCTATCTCTGGGCTCGCATCCTTTGTCTCGCTTCCTCTTCCTTTCTCAGGCGCATCTCTTCACGCTGGCGCATTTTCTTTTCTTATTTCTCCTTCTTCTTTCTTTCCTTCCTGGCCTCCTCATCTTCATCATCATCCTTTTTCTCTTTATTCTTCTTTTCTTTGCGATGATGGGAAGATTCAGCCTCCTCAGCCTTCTTTCCCTTGTTCTTCTTGTTCTTCTTTTTTTCTTTAGCCACTTCTGGTTTCGCCTCCCCTACAACCTCCTCCAACACAACTTCAGGGGCCTCCAACGCAACTTCAGCCTCCTTGGCCTCCTCCATCGCAATCTCTTCTTCTTCTCTTCTTGGAGGTTCGTCATAGGCTTCTACGTTGGCAATCACCTCAGGAATCTCTAGGGCCAGGACACCTTTTCCCGTTTCTTCTTCAGCCGCCGCTGCCTCCGTCACCACTACTCCATCCGCTACCACCACCGTCTCATACTCCGTAGGCAGTGGTTGATTTACAACCCCAGCCTCGGGCAATCCACCTTCTAGCTTCAAGGTATTCGTAATATTGCCAAACACTTCCGTATCATCACGTCTCTTCCTTTCACTTTCAGTCGAGACGGTAGGTGTTGGAACAGGAATGCTCTCAGGGCTTCCTCCTCATTTGAACAGAGAAGGCATAATGGCTAGAGGGTTTCTCTAGGCTCTCCCGGTAAGTCTGGGGACAGTGTGGGCTTGGGTAGCAAGTCTACGACTTGCAGCCAAAAATGCTGCCTCTCGCATGGCTACTTGGTCAGGGGTGGATGGTAAAGTAGCTTTTTTGGGAGTTTGATCAGCCATGGATACAAACTTAGGAGGACCGGTAACATGCTGGAATGCTGGGGAAGAAGGAAGGTCTGGATGCAAGGCGCTAGGGTTTCTGATTTGCAAAATGAGGTAAAGTTTCTCAACGAGGGAAGGGACCCTATTTATAGGTTAGGCCGCAGTGGGCCCAACGCGATTTTTGCGGTGACAGACCTCAAGCAACTCAAAAGGCGTGTCGTTTCACCTCCCTCATTTATGAAATTTTAGATAAAGCTATCCTTTCATCTATCGAATCATAATTGCTTGGGAATACGAAACGATTGAACTTCACCCAAATTACAAAAGGAATTTTCTTTAATATTTTATTCGAATGGATGCAAGTTAAAGATTAGCGCATTGTGCTCACCAACGCAATTTCATTTTCCCTGAGGATGGGCAACAACGCATATATCCCCACAACACACCCCTTAACCAAACGCATTTATAGAGGATACCTCAACATAGTGCATTTAGCTAAGGACGGACAAAGGACATATACGAGCGCAACACACCCCTTAACTCAATATAGTTGAGTTAGGTGAACGCAAAGCATCTCTTATTAGTTTGAGATGTGTCCATTATCGCCTTGCATACTTGTTGTTAATCGTTTCATTATTTTTTATTTTATTTTTTTTTATTTTTTCATCAATGCAAGTTGTTATGACTTGCGGCAATAAATTCTCTCTTTATTACTCAATCATTCACCATTTAAAGCTCAACGCATTAATTACATAAAGACTCAAAGAATTAAAGACGAGACAACATTAAATGCAAAGAAATAAATGAGGATATAAATTCATGAAGTCAAGAATGAATTAAATGCAGAATCAAAGATAAAATTCAGAATTCAAATAGATAGAAATTTAAGAAAGCATTAAATATAGTATTGAGATATGGATCAAAAATTGCATTTTCATGAGTGATCGTAATCCACATCTCCGCAAGCAGTCAGACTGGCCTACCCAATGTCCTAAGGAAATTGCTCATTTCCTATAGATCCCCCAGCTTCTGAATTGTTGGGCAATGTTCCTGGTGCTTGACTTCTCAGCTCAGAGGCCAGCTGGCCCACTTGGATCTCTAGACTCCTTATTGAAGATGCCTGCACTTGCATCACTGTGTCGTTTTTTTATCCATATATTGCTTCAGCAATGTCTCCAATGAGCTTTCTGAGGTGTTTGATGATGATGACTACTGGTTGTGCGGTTGCCTTGGTTTTCCTTGATTGCGGTGAAAAGAAGGACTCCCTCTACTGCCCCCTTGATGGTTAACTTGCCCCCCTTGGTTGGGATTGCCTCCCCAACCGAAGTTAGGATGGCTTCTCCAGCCCAGATTATAGGTGTTGCTGAAGGGGTTGTTCTGGATGGCGCATACTTACTGAATAGTCAATGGGCACATGTCAGCTCCATGAGCCCCTCCACAATTAACGCAACTAATTACAGTCACTTGAGTTATTGCAGCAGGTTATGCTGATTGTTGAGCAATGGCTCCTTGGTTAATTGCCATTGACTGAAGGATCGAGGTCACCGCAGCCAACGTGGTCATTGTCTCCACAGGGACAATGGTTGTTTCATTTTTCCTTCTCTCGGCGCCTCGGCCTCTATATCCATCGTCGATCCAGTTATCCATATTCTGCGAGACGCAGTCGAGGATGACTTTAGGCTCTGTATGTTTTGTCCGTAAAACCTCCTGCTGCGGAGGCATCAGCAACAGCCTGCATTGCTCAGTTCAGGTCGTTATAAAAAATTTCCATCAAGACGCAATCGGGGATCCCGATATGCGGGCAGTTTTTCACCAGTCTCCTAAATCGCACCCAGGCGGTGCTTAGGGTCTCATTATCCATCTGCTCGAAGTTCAACACATCTTTTCGTCGTCTTGCATTGACGACAGGTGGGAAGAACTTCTTCATGAACCGCTCCACCAGTTGGTCCCATGAAGTGATCTCATTTGGCTCCAGTGTGTGAGCCCACCTTTTAGCCTCATCCCTCAAGGTGTAAGGGAACAGATACAGTCTTATACTCCCTGGGTTATGCCAAGTAAGGAACAGTTGTCGCACATTTCGACAAAGCTGGTCAAATGGGCATGCGAGTCTTCACTTTGTAGACCCCCGAACTGCCCGACATTTTGAATCATTTGCAGCATGACCAGCTTATTCTCGAACCGCGCATTCTCCTCCACAGTAGGTCTCAAAATTCCAAGCGAAAAATCATACAAATTCGGTGCCACATAATTTCTCTTTGGGATGTTGCGATCAGCAGCCAGGAAAATAGAATCCTGTGCTAGTCGAACAGCCCCTTGATTCTCAACCAGTACCACATTATCATTGTTGTCAGCAATGCTTGTGGCCTTTTTTCACCTAATTCAATTCTGACGTGCCCTTGCATGAAAAGTATGCCCGATCTTAGGGTCAGCTTTGAATTCTGGTTCGGCACCAGGACTCATAAACCGTCAGGCTACTCTTTTCATTGAACAGCTAGTACAATGAGATCTGTCCTGCAAAACACCAAAAATACACTCAAACAATAAACCATTAACCAATCCCCGGCAATGGCGCCATAAACTTGTTATTTTGAATTATATCTTTAAGCATGTGGACAAATATGCGATACTACTTCTAGATATGTGTTAATTATGAATATTCTTGTAGTATCCCTTGCGTTGTCAAAAGTTTCCTTACGTTGGAACCAAGTGTAATTCCACCGTAAGTTTCTCGGTGTGATCCGAGGTTGAACACAGGGACTATTTGAGGTTATTGCGGTATGTTCATGATATATGTGACCAGGTTTTTCAATTTTTAAAAAGTGTTTTGTACAAGTATATAAAATTGCGGTAATGTAAAGGAAAGCAGTAAAATGCGGTAATAAAATAAGTACAGTAAACCTAAGCTAGATGATACAGGATACAGGCTTCGTGATACAAGATGCTGGGGTTCAGGCTGGCTATGAAGGTTATGCAAAGAACATGGAATGCGGTAGCAAGTCTTATGTATAAACAGAAAGAGAAAGATAACTAATATAAACAGCACAAGTTTCTTAATTACGTTGAAGTTATAAGTACGGTTCCACTTTTCTCTTGGCCTACACCTTTTAGTGATCGGCCGTGCTCCCACATGTCTGTGGTGAATCAGAGACAAATGTAATGAATGCAAGGTTGCTTCCATGTCTGGATGTACTACTCGCTTTAATTAACGTATTCTTCTAACCTTTTCTCGATAGATCAGAATGGCATCTTCACTTCTGCTCTCATAGGTGAAGATGTCGTCTAGCATGCTTTAGCTAAACTAATTATCTCTTTAACACAAGTTAAGTACTCGTTTAATTCAGATTAACTACCAAAGGATTAAGAAGACATCATGGAGAAAGTGATTCACGGAGGAAAGGAAGTACACAGAAAATGGAATATGAAAGAAATCAAAACATTTAATGTATCTATTAAGCGTTTGATACATGTGTGTGAATGAAGAGATAAAGAAAGTGAAATACAATGATGAAAGAGATAGAATAGATACAAACAACCGCCAACATCTTGGCACTGATTCGGGTGGAGATCTACTTACCGGATTGGATGGATCAGAGGGATGGATGAGCCTCCCTCTCAGGCTTGCTCAACCGGTAGCAGGGTTCTCAGCACAGAGCTTCTCGGCGGGTATTCGGCAGAATAGAACTGAGACTCACCTCTTGGCCTTGTCTCGTCTTCTTCCTGGATTTCTTCAGTTAAGCACCCAGCTCAACCTTTTCTATCAACACTTTAGCAGCACTTAGCCCCGTATCCAATAGCATAAGTTTTCTCTGAAATTTATGGCGTATTTATAGGTGAGGATCTTTGACTCTGGCCTTGTGGTCCCTACTTGTTGTTATGGAAATTCCGAAGATGGTGGGATATTATTCCTTCTGTTATGCAATTAGACCATCAATTCTGCACAACCGTTAATTGTACACGTGTCTCCATCCTCCGCTTTTGCGTTGCTCAGCTACATCTCTTAATCGAGTGTTCGCATGCGGTGTTTGTTTTTATTACCACATGCGGTTGAAAGTTAGCTCTGGATCGACTATCGCATTGCGCCATCATTGCGTTAATCGTCTCTTCATTATTGATTGACGGGCGCAATGTGATAGAGATGCATTGATCAGTTTCTCTTGAGCCTTGAGCACAAGCGGTGACTCGGTTTCCAGCAAAACAGAGTAAAATTTTCCTTTTCTTCCATCTTAAAGATATTAGTGAGTGTAATTGCGATAATTCATAATTATTGTATTTCGAAGCTAATTTTCATACAATTGATGCATATTTATTCTCTTTTGGCCGCAATATCTAGATAAGGCAGTCTAAATAACTTTTATTTCTACAAGTTATCAGCTTCCCCCTTAGGCTTGCTCAACCGGTAGAGTTGATCTAGGTACAGAGCTTCACGGGGGGGATTTTGAATGATTCGCCCTAAGACTCACCTCTCGGCCTTGTCTCTTTTCTTCTCGTATCTTCTCCGATCAGCACTCAGATCAGCCTCTCTCTCAATAGCCTCGTATCAATTATCCCCCGTATCAAGTATATCCTTCAGTGAATTCTTTGGGGGTATTTATAGATGAATGTTTTGACTCTCTGACTTGTGGTCCCCACTTTATTGTTATAGAAATTCCCGAAAAGGTGGAATAAATATTCCTTCTGTTATGCAATCAGTCCGTCGAAAATGCACAACCATTAGTTGTACATGTTTCAAAATCCTCCGTGATTGCATTGCTCATTTGCATCTTTCGATCATGTGCTCGCATGTAGTGTTGATTTTATTACCGCATGCGGTTCAAGATCAGCTCTGGATCGATTGTCGCATGCACTGTCATTGCGTTGTTCGTCTATTCATTCCTAAATGATGGGCACAATGCGATGTAGATGCGTTAATCTTTTTCTCTCGAGCCATGAACGCATACGGTGACTGGATTTCCTACAAAACAGACTTGAAACAATCCTTTCTACCATCGCAATGGTGTTAGTGGGTGTATTGACGATAATTTATAATTATTGTATTTCTTAGTTAATTTCTCTACAATTGACACAACTTTCCTTTCTTTTGGCCGCAATATCTAAATAAAGCAGTATAAATAACTTGTATTTCTATAAATTATCACCCTTTCACCGCCGCATGGTGATGACCCACACGTTTTGGGTGAAGGCACCTCTACCCAACCCCAAAACGTTGCTGGCGAAGCATCACAGGCACAACCCACTATCGCCTCCTTAGCTGCTGAGTTAGCAGAAATGCGGACTCTCTTTGCCCAACAACAGCAACTCTTCTCCCAACAGCAGGAACTCTTCTTCTAGCAATAAGCCTTCTTCAACCAGAGATTTGATGTGGTAATGGAGCAAGTCGACGATATACAGTGCAGTGTTGCCGTGACAAGGGAGGCGTTGATCAATATTCAGCGCAACATTTATACTATCCATCGCCACCAAAGACAGCTTGCGGAGCGCAACCATGAGTACTTTAATTTTCTAACAACATATCTTCATGGTCCCATGGTGCCTCTGCATCTCAGGCAGCATCTGATTTTCGAAGAAACTCCACCCGTACCACATCAGAACCCTCCTCTAGACCCTCCTACTCCTCAACAATAATCTTTACATTTATTTTTTTATGCTGCCATTGTTTTATCTGTATTTGATTCATTGTTTAACTAAATTCTTTGATTCTTTGTACAGGCCAAAATTTTTGTATTGCGTTATTTGTAGTTATTTGTATACTTAGTTAATTTTCAATACAATTAAGTAGCAATTCTCTCTATGTGTCTGTGCCTCTTCTTTATCATCTTTTTTCAACTATGCGATATTCTTAATCTTTCTTTTGGCGTTATTCATTATGCTGCCATGATGTATATATGCATTCACTTAGAATCATTTCCCATACTTTGTAATTTCTAACTAACACTTAGTTAATTCGTAGCCTAGCAATGCTTTACCTTTTACCCTTCAAAATTCTGCTCAAACCTTCTTTTTGAAATTTTGTCTAAGTGTTTGTTTATTCTATCCAAACAACGCAATGAAGACTTTGCGCATCTATAAATTTGGGGGTGTGGAAGGTCTGAATAGATGAGATCAAGTGTATGCAGTCTTTAAGAAAATTGCGTTCATTTTTCATTAAAAAAAAACATTTTCATATCAACTTCAATGTCAGCGCAAGGGAAAACCCAAAAACATTCCCAACCTGATAAGAGTTTTGTGAAAAGAACTTGCACGTAGTTGGATGTTCGCATGACACCTGTGGGAGCAAGCCAAAACGAAGGTGGGTTTCCAAGAACAACGCAATATGAAAAGGGAAAAATACATAAGAAAAAGAAAATAAAAGAATGCAAGAGAAAACTCCTCTGAAATTCATGAGTTAAAGTTGAAATTGGCATACAACCGAAGTTGGATGTTCACATGACACCCGTGGGAACAAGCCAAAACGAAGAGTGTAACCATCACCAACAGTCTCTAAATAAATGACACAACGTTTGACCACCGTATCCAGACGCATCAAGTTGTTTTGATAAAAAAGAGGTAAACATTCTTTTTAAAACTAGAAAAGCATTTTTGAACATAAATTTGTAGTATAGAAGAATAAAGTAGGGCATTGATATGAATTATCAAGGGTAGAAGGAAATTGCATTGTTGAGTAATGTGCCTAAGTGGAGCATTCGGAGCAACCAATCGACGCAAAATTTAGGCTAGAAATTGAGCATTATGCCTTAGTAGAAGATATGCTTGAGGACAAGCATATATCTAAATTTGGGGGTGTGATAACTTGTAGAAATACAAGTTATTTATACTACTTTATTTAGATATTGCGGTTAAAAGAGAGGAAAGTTGCATCAATTGTATGGAAATGGGCTAAGAAATGCAAGAATTATAAATTGTCGTCAATACACCCACTGACACCATTGCGATGGTAGAAAAGAATATTTCAAGTCTATTTTGCAGGAAATCAAGTCACCGTATGCGTTCATGGCTCAAGAGAAAAAGATTAACGCATCTACGTCGCATTGCGCCCATCATTCAGGAATGAATAGATGATCAACGTAATGACGGCACATGCGACAATCGATCAAGAGCTTTGCGATCAACGCAACTTCAATCGCATGCGGTAATAAAAAATAACACCGCATGCGAAAAAACGATCGAAGATGCAAATGAGCGACGCAATCACGGAGGATTTTGACACGTGTACAACTAACCGTTGCGCATTTTCAACGGATTGATTGCATAACAGAAGAAGTATTTATTCCACCATTTTTGGAATTTCCATAACAATAGAGTGGGGACCATACGGCAGAGAGTCAGAGCATTCACCTATAAATACCTTCAGAGAATTCACTGAGAGATATAATTGATACGAGGCTATTTTGATATTTGAATATTGAGAGAGAGGTTGATCTGAATGCTGATCGGAGAAGATCCCGGAAGAAAAGAGGCAAGGCCGAGGGGTGTCTCAGGGCGAATCATTCCAAATCCCCACCATGAAGCTTTATACCGAGATCAACTCACCGGTTGAGCAAGCTTGATAGGGAAGCTCATCCTTCCATTCACTTCATACGCCGGCAAGCAATCTCTCCATCCATATTTGTGTCAAGACATTGGCACTCTTCTATATCTATTTCTAACTCTTATTCATCAATTGTATTTCATCTTCTTAGTCTAAATCATTCCCACCATGTATCAGACGCTTGATTCTATAATTAAATGTCATGATCATTTTTCATCTCCATATTTCTGTCTATTTCCGTTCCTCCATTAATCGCTTTCTCCAAGATTTTTTCTTAATCCTTTGGTGATTAATATGAATTAAGCAAGTAACTTAATCTGTGCTAAAGAAATAAAGATGTTTAGCTAAAGCATACTAGACGACATCTTCACCTGTGAAAGCAGAAGTGAAGATGTCATTCTGATCTGTCGAGAAAAGGTTAGAAGAATGCATTAACTAAAGCAAGAAGTACTTCCAAAGATGGAAGCAACCTTGCATTCATTACGTTCGTCCCTGTTTCATCATAGAGATGTGGGAAACGCGGCCAATCACCGAGAGCTGTATGCCAAGGGAAAGTGGAACCGTACTTATGTCTTTAACGCAATTAAGGAACTTACGATGTTTATATTAATTATCCTTTCTCTTTCTGCTTCGCACATAAGCCTTGCCACCACATAACACGATTCTTTGTATAATCTTCACAGTCAGTTTCAATCTTGGTATCACGTATTATGTAACCTGTATCTTGTATCATCATAGCTTAGGTTTACTTTTACCGCACTTTACTTTTATCGCATATTTATTTTAATGCATGTTTACTTTACTGTGCAAATTTACTTTATCGCATGTACAGACCTCACTTTTATTAAATTAAAAAACCCTCGGTCGTATATATCACGAATGTAATGCAATTCACCTAAAACAATCCCTGTGTTCGACATCGGATCACACCGAAAAACTTGTGGTGGAATTATACTTGGTTTCAACGCAAGGAAACTTATGACAACACATTGTATACTACAAGATTTTCATAAATAACGCATATTTAGAAGTAGTATCGCATAAATAAAGTGTGTCTGAATAAGCATAACACAACATTCACATTCTATTTCCATTCCAAGTCATTGAGTTTATGGTTGCATGAGCTTGTATGATCCATCATTCATCACTATCCATATGCCTATTTAGAATCACCGCATCTTAAGCGTTGTATGACATAAGAAGATAAATTTTATGCAGACAAGTTTATGGCGCCGTTGCCGGGGAACTAGTAACAGGGACTTGGACTTGTATCATGCATTATATATCGTAGTGTGTTTGCTTAAAATAAAATCATTAAATTTTTTTGTCTTACAGCAACCCTACTTAATTAATTAGGGTTTTTTTTAAAGAAATTACCTTTGAAGCTCCCAAAACGTTTTCATCTCCACCCGAACACGAACGGACCACCAATAGAGTTGACCTACTATCCTCTGGATTCAGAACCGGATTGTGGGACCCGATGGATGAAGAACCCCAGAGAGAAAGAGATGGAATTAGAAGATAGATTTTGGGTTGGGTTTAGGTTTTTATTTCTCAGCCCAACTTTGAAAACTATTTTGGCAAAAGTGGCAAAAGTTTTTAATCCAAATTGAAAAGCCCATATTTATAGAAAAGGGTCATGCAAAATTGCATGTAATAAATTCATAAAAACCCAACACCTAAAATCTACTATCTAAGTGGGCTTAATGTTTCCACTATAAGCCAACACCTATCCCACTATTTTGTTAGTGGAATTATCCAACAAAAGTTTAAATTTTCCCACTAACTTTAGTCAAAGGGCAAAATAGTCATTTTGTCAAAGTCAAACTTTGACCAAAAAGTCAACCTTTTGACTTTTTATGATTTTTTCCGTGTTGACTAATTTTGATCTCCCGAGCATGAATCCACATTCATTTTTGTGAAATTCAAATCACATTTGAATATAAGGTCGGTCAAAGTTTGACTTTTCAAAGTCAAAAGTCAACTCTTTGACTTTTTACATCTTTGACCATTTCCATTATTTCCGAGCTTCTTAATATGAACGTATTCATATTCTTGATATTTAAATTACATTTAAATATTAAAGCTGTGTCTCTAAACTAAAAAATCGGCTACTATATCACATATACTTGTCGGTTTCTCTCTCTTCACCTAATTCGAACAATTCGAATTATTCTATCATACTGTTCTAAGTTTATTCCATATGAGCTAGTAGGAGAACCTAATGGACCTATAGATCATGGACTCCAATGATCCGAGATTAGCTGGCTAAACTCTTTAGACGAAGCTAATCAACATTCGTTAACTAGCGGGTCATTCCACTATAGTCCCATAGTTGCACAACCCTCACTATAGATATATTTGTGTCTATTTGATATAACCGTGATTAGTAAGCTAATCCTTCATAGGTTGTTCGTAATCTCGGCTGGGTCATAAAAATCGTTTTACCCCCAAGACTACATCTTATTCCCTAAGTTCCACTAATCCTCTAATGAATAATTGGTTTAAGGTTCAACCTATAAACCGAACCCCTCTCAGGCCAAGGAGAGGGTGGGGCCCCTTGTTCAAGACCTAGATTCAATACTAAAGGGAACAACATATCTACTATCCCTATAATGGGTAGGAGTGAATTCCGTCTTTCACCCTATGTTCTCAGCTATCCACCTGATCTTACCCCTAAAATGGGAGGCTTATTGGGCTCTCACCTATGCAGATCTAAGGATAATTCTAAGTGAACAGGAGTTCATAGTTAGCTCAGGATTAAGATTAAGTTACCTAGGTCATCAATTAACGAAATAGTCAGTTTTATACATAAAACGACATTTAGAACGTAAAAAGTGACTATTTCATAGTTCAATCTTATGCAAACTCATTGCATAGGATACCCCCACTCACATATCTCTATATGAACGATTCAGGATCACATCGTTTCTACTAACTACAAAGTGGGCTGCATCCATAGTATCCCCAGAACAAGGAGCCCAACCTTATCCCTATACTATAGACCATTTTTAGGCTATATACTCGAACTTGATCCATGTTTTATGTCATCACATAAAGTTCAAGTCTACATTTAAATAGCCTCAGGACCTTAGTTTACATACTACGAGTTTTAGGACATAAAATCTAACATTTCCCTTTGTGCATTTGTAGTTATTCATGCTGTAATTTCTGTATAAATTGTACAACCGCTTGTTTGAAGTCAACTGTAAATGTTATGTTCATTCATGATTGTGATTTGGACTAATCTTGTTTCGCTGCTCATGGAAATCCGCGAATCTGATTTCCTTCACAAATAATTACAAATAATGAGACCCATAAGACTTAGGGTACCAACCGCAACATTAACTATTTATACTACTGAGTAGCACAAGTGGCAAGTCCACGTTGAACTACAGGGACACATGAGATTAGTTCCTTAAAGCTCATTTTCAGTTAAGTGCATGCATAGAAAATAAAAGGCAAGAATGCAATACGGTTTTCTAGCTCAGAGGATTGGGGGGGGGGGGGGGGGTTGGGGTTGGTGTGAGATTAGTGTGTGCATAGAAAAATAAAATGGAAGAATGCAAAGGATAGAAATGTAACCAACAAAGACATTCTAGCTCAGAGGACTGGAATGACTCAATGTAATCGTGTTCATTGAATTATCTCAATACGGTTTTCTCTAGGTTGATAAGGCAATACTCTTGGTTGTTGACTACAAATCGCAAACTTAACTAACCTATTGCTTCTCATGGATTAATTTAAAATTTCATGTCACATATTTCAAAATAACATAAAGCATTCAACCATAAATCCTCAAGAAGTTAGTTAGACAAACAAAAGAACGTAAAATTGATTAAGAAAATTAAATAGAGAGAAACCCATAGTCATGATATGAGAATTACATTCAAACACATCTCCCAAAATTAAATAGAGTTTATCCCAAAATCCTCTAGACTAGAAAACTAGGTCTTACCTTCCCATGAAGATAAAGAAGACAAAACTTGATGTCGTCTTTGTCTATTACATGAGACAAAAGGAAGAAAAATACAAGTGGGAGAGAGAAAAGGGAAAGAAATTCAGCTAGAGGCCGAATGGAAGATAATTTCTATCATAAAATGAAGATTTCACATATGTACAATTGCGGCAGTGCCACTCGCTTGGCCTTTCTTATCCAAGCATAGCGTTGCAACCCTTAGGGTGCAGCGACGCTTCGCGTGCGCATGCGCTTCTATCACTCTTTGGAGTGCCACAACGCTTTCGCCATGTGTGCGTTCTATCTTCAAGCGTAACACACAGTGTCACACAAGATGTCGCTGTTCCAGCCTTCAAGGAATTTTAGTTAATCTTGACTCTTTTAAAGCTCGGTTGTTCAATTTAGTTCCTAATTGCTGTAAATTAACCCCAAGCAGCCCATAACGCTCCCAAATGCATGAATTACTCAAGATCCTACAAATATAATCATATAAGCACTTTGAACTTCACAAACAAACTAGATTAGAAGCACTAAGATAGCATATTTGGGATATTATCATTATTATATATTTTTTTTTTATAGAGAACTATAGTATTGAATTATATCAGTATATGAATTAAATAATTATATAACTCAAAATAAATAACAAAAAGTCAGGAAAAAAATAGAAATTTAATTTTCTTAAAAATGTTTACTATCGTATTGAGATTTAACATGTTAATTATTGATACACATTCGTACAAATAGATAAGAATTATCGGTAAATTTTATCAACTGTTTTATTACCTACCAGAGTTAATCAGTTCCAATATTGGATACTTATTTGGAGTTAGATAGGTAAAGAAATAACTTCTCCCATGTGCAAAAGTTACTAATCTACCATATCATAAGAACTTGTTATGGAATAAAAATGTGAGAGAGGTTCTATTTCTGCATAACTACTCTAATATTCTTCTACCATTTACATCGAGGATATACAGATATGGATATTAATCAACACTCAGCTAATTATTCTTTTGTTTTATAGTACAATATTTTCTAGATTCA
This sequence comes from Benincasa hispida, assembly GCF_027475165.1. NCBI lineage: Eukaryota > Viridiplantae > Streptophyta > Magnoliopsida > Cucurbitales > Cucurbitaceae > Benincasa > Benincasa hispida. The sequence goes on from NC_143489.1 coordinate 74,781,711, forward strand.
CTTGATTCATCATTTAGTTCAGGTTTAATTTAGGTTGACGATATTAAAATAAAACTAGAAATGGTCTTAAAACCCAATGGGGATCCATTAAAAAAAATCTCAAAACAAACAATATTGTGCTGGTTAAGGTTTAACTATAATAACGGTTTCTTAATTATGTTCATATGTGATATCAAATATAATGTGTTTTATAGAAAAAAAAAAAAAAAACAAAAATAATGTGCTATTTTATGTCCTTAGTTTAGGTTACTTATGTTACACTCGTGAGTTTAATGGTCTATTTTGTAGAAATAGAATAATTCGAAGATGTTTATAGTAATTTGAAAAAATTGAGATAAACCATTTTGGACTTAAATTGAGCAATTGAGTCATGACAATTGGAGTCTAAAAGTACCACGATGAGAAATTGAAGCTTCATCTAAAAGCAATTACAACTCAATTTGAAGTAGTTTGAAGTAGCTTGAGGTACAACTTTTGTGTTTTATAATATTTGATCGAGTGTAACAAGATGTACAATAACAAGAAAATTTCATGATAGAAAAAAGTAGAAAATATCACCGGCAACAAAAACATATGCTATTCGATCCATGACCTAAAGTTTTAATATACCAAATGATACGGAAATCCTAGCCAATTTATTGTTATGCAAACTCTCATAGATCACAAATGCCAAGACTTCTAAATTAAGACAATTTCATTCCAAAGAATAAGATAGAACATATTTATCTTGATGAATCAATATCAAATATTAAAAAAAAAATACTTTTTTTCTAAACACAAGATTTTATTCACTCAATCTAATTTTGATAAATTTCTCTGGTTTTGTTTCCATGATTGAAAAGGATTTAAATACCCTATTTAAAGAACACAGTTTTGTTACAGGTGCAAAAAATATGGAGAGGAGTTATAAAACATCCCACTCTCAACTGGAATAAAAAGAACTACCCACTATTCTGTAAATACAAACTGACTCAAAAAATTTAAAATACAAAATACAGAAAATACAACTTGTTGACATATGGAGAGTTGGAAAGCTAGATACATGGAGCATTGGAAAGCAGATATATAATGAGGTTTGTAAGTGAATTTAGTGAGTTATTTTAACCTCCTCCCTCAAACTCAATTGTGTTGATAACACATTGAGTAGCACAACTCACGAAATTTAGCTTCTGTCAAGAGCTTTGTAAGACCATCAACTACCTGCTGCTCCAATGGTACAAACTCAATTTATGTTGAGAACTTTCTTGCAGACAAAGTGAACATCAAGTTCGACATGTTTGCTTCTTGAGTGAAAAATAGGATTGACAGCTAATGAGAGTGCACTGATATCATTACACCAAATAATAGGTATGCATGTGTTCTTACATCAATTTCTTGAAGAAATACTTTTACCCAACTAATTTCTGCTGAAATTTGTGCGAGAGAACGAATGATATTCTGATTCAATACTCAATCGTGCAACAACATGTTACTTCTTGGAACTCCTTGAGATTAAGGTATCTCTAAGGTACACACAGTAGGTTGAGATTGATTTTTTGTCATCAAGATCACATCCCTAATCTACATATATATGAATATCTTGTAATTTTTAATGAACTAGATTTGGGAATGTAAAGTCCAAGCTCCTTAGTACCTTTCAAATATCTAAGTACACACTTGACTACTTTCCAATGTATATATTTGGGAGATTGTAGAAATTGGCTGAGTTTGTTGATAATGTATGATATTTCTGGTCTTGTATGTATGACATATTGTAAAGCTCCTATTGCATTTCGATAAATTGTGGGATTATTCATAGTGGTTCCATCATTCTTTGTGAAATGGCGTCCTGTTACAATAGGTGCGTTGCAAGGTCTAAGATGATTAAGCTCTAATCTGCCAAGGAAGTCATTTATGTATGTATTTTGATTTGAAAAGAAGCTCATTTTATCTCTATGAACTTGTATGCCTAAAAAATAGGATAGATCTCTTAAATCTTTCAATGCAGATTGTTGATTTAGAGCTGCAACAATCTTGTTAACTTGAACATCACAATTTCCTGTAATAAGAATGTCATCCACACAGACAAGTATATAAACTTTAACTTGAGTAGTGACAAGATAAAAAAGAGAGTTGTCAGCTTTGGAGTTTTTGATACCCCAACTCAATATAATACCTTTTATCCTCTCAAACCATGTCCTAGGAGTCTGCTTCAACCCATATAGAGATTTGTCTAGGTTGCACGCATAATCTGGATTTTATTCATCAACAAATCCTTCTGGTTGCATCATATACACTTCTTCATCTTATTTTCCATTAAAAAAAGGTATTATTGATGTCTAATTGTCTGATCTTTCAATCACAATTAGCTGATAAGGTCAAAGTGATTCGTATTGTTGATGATTTAACCATTGGACTAAAAGTTTATTTGAAATCAACTCTTGGATTTTTATAAAAGCCTTTAGCTACCAACTTTGCTTTGAGTTTTTGCACAAATTGCCATCTGAAATTTTCTAAGCTTTGAATACCCACTTGCACCCAAGTATATTAAAATTAGAGTAGGGTACTAGCTTCCATGTCTAATTTCTATTGAGAGCTTCCATTTTTTCTCTCATTGTTGTTGTTCATCTTATAGATTTCAATGCTTCTTTGGTTGATTTAGGTTCCTAAACATCAATATGAGTTTGTGCCACTAGGTAATTAATTTGTTTAGGTTTAAAGATGTCATTCTTGGATCTAGTTTTGCATAGGATGAGAGGGAACAATAACATTAATATCTTCTTGTGACACAATGGAATTGGCTCTGCTAAATGAGAATGATAATGAATAGAAACAGGAATTCCAATTCTGATAATATGAGATGAAATAGGGCTTTCATTTATAGTGGTAGGAGATGTTACTTCATTTATCTCATTAAATGTATATATAGGGACTAGGAGTAAGCTTATTAGAATATCCAGTTTGAATTTTGTTGGCCGATGGAATAGGAAAATTTATCGAGGAAACTATAGTCTCATAAGAATGTTGTTTTTCGACAGAATTTGTAAGAAAACCAAATTTAAAAGAAAAATCATGCTCTTTAAAGATTACATGTCTAGAGATATACATTCTATCACTAAAGGTTAGACATTTGTATCATTTATGAGATTCACTATATCCCAAGAAAACACATTTTGTGCCACGAGTAAGCTTTGATACCAACTTTGATTTTGATAATTTTCTCTTGTTTTGTTTTATTGATTGAAAAGGATTTAAATACCCTATTTACAGAACACAGTTTTGTTGCAAGTGCATAAAATATAGAGAGGAGTTATAAAACTTCCCATTCTCTACAGGTATAAAAATAACTGCCCACTCATCGGTAAATACAAATTGACTAAAAAATTTTGAAATACAAAATACAGAAAATACAACTTGTTGACACATGGAGAGTTAAAAAGCTTTATACATTTATCGTTCGAAAGTAGGGACATAATTAGATTTGTAAATGAATTTATTGAGTTCACTACTATAAAATTGGACTTTAATGTCGGTTTAAAACTGACATCATAGGGCTACAATGTCGATTGAAAACAGATATCAAATATCGTGTTATAAAAGGTCTTTAATGTCGGTTGTCTTTAATATCGGTGTTAAACCAACATTATAAGTGACCAAGATTTCGATTGCAGTCATCTTCAATATCAGTTTTCAACTAATTTTAAATACTAGTTTCAATGTCGATTTTCTACTGACATTGAACATTATCTTCATTGTTGGTTTTTCTCCTACTTTTTGTTAGTAATTGCTGGATATTAAATGTTTGTCGTCGTTTTGTCATTAAAAAATAATATATATATATATATATGTTATTTACGCACATACAATTCAATAATATTTCTCTTTTACCTTTATATGCACGAAACAAAATCTTAATTGTTTTTACAAATCCCCATTTAGTCATAAGAAAAATTAGATGATAATTTAATTCCAAAACTAATATGAAATATATTTTTCATCCAAATCAACTCCATATGGTTTTGACAGTAAATCCCTACGTATCAAACATGAAGTATATATATATATATTCTACATTAAACAAGTAGAGTATAAATGCTAAGTTACGCACAATAATGAAATTCAAAATAAATGAATTGTAAAATGGTTAAAATGACTAAAGATAAACTGAAGATAAAAGAGGAGGATCAATAACGTCTTCCCAAGTTTCTCTGATGTCAAATTTTTGAATCTAGACACTTTTCTCCCATCTACAAAGTAGATAAAACGACCATTTGAACAAATAAGTAACAAAATAAAACATAGAAACTTGAGGCTACAAAAATATCAAAGCTCTAAGGTTTGAAACTTACGTTTCTTTCATTCTTTCGGTTTACTATTATATACAAACTTGAGGCTACAAAGATATCCAACTTCACTAAAAGATAATATAAACATACTGAAGCATTTCATTACTGATGACTAATCCAAAGCCATGAAAGTTATTGTTCTAACCTTGCTCCAAGTCTCTTGGCAAGTCCCAACATATTCAATGTGCCTATCACATTTGTCTTTGTTGTCTAAACACCATATTTGCAATATGAATACAACCAATTTGATCTCCCAAAGAGTTGTTCAAACTCTAGTACCTAACAATAAAAATGAAACTGTGCTTCAATAAATATGAATACAACAAATTTAATCTCCCAAATATGAATACAACCAATTCTAACCAAATAATAACAGAAAGACAAGATGATGTAATAGAAACTTCCATTGTACCAGTTGATATCAATCCTGAAAACTAATGGCCTTTTACACTAACAGATGATATCAATCCATCCCAAATCTTTGATCGAAGTATAAAACAACACAACAGAGAAGAAGAAGACAACTACAAATAGACACACCCAACAAGTCCTACTCATCACTACATCCCACTTCCAAACCGTCCATCTTTTGGGGATATCATATCCCATCCATGCCAACACAACATTCACAAAATAACTCCCAAAACAAAACACACACACGATGCAAAACAAAAAGAAGGACGCGACACATATCATCAAACACCTTAGAAGCATAAACTCACTAATACATCATCTCTCCTTATATCCTCACCAAAAAACACTAGTTGAAATTCAAGTTCCAGGAAGAAGAAATATACAAACCCTAAAGAAAAAGAATACAAAAAAATTTCGATATGTATGAGCTCAAACATTTCACAAACAAAAACTGATACTCATTTGGCAGAAATCTACAAATATAAACTATTTAATCATTCATTCATTCACTTTTGATGAGACGCTTGTTCTGGTTTTGCACTGAGGACAAGCTTGATTGCGTTCTCCTATTTCATACTCATAGCAAGGTCTACAAACTGGAAAGGCACATTCAATACAATCAACAGATGGCTTTCCATCTACGGTGTATTTCTATCTCATCCCCACAGATATGGCAAATTCGCAAACAAATGAGAAGTCACAAACACAAAGGGAAGTTATCAGCAAAAGAATTGTAGCTTAGCAAAGTCGAAAAACTCATCAGTAGACAAACCAAACTGAAACCAGCAGCCCTATCAAAGCATATTACAGCTTGTACTTTCTTATCCGTTGCAATTGACATCTGCCCAAAAAAGTAATGTAAATATAGGATCCCCTATCAGAACCTCAATATAAAAAAATAAAATGCAATGAAAGAGCTCAAACCCATTTTGCAACAAAACATTTCGTCCAAAACTAAAAAACAAACATAAACCCATCATTTCCCATTCAAATTTCGAGCGAAATTCCAACTACAACCAGAACATGGGTGAATGAGGTCAGCATTTTACGTCAGAAGACAAATAAAACGAACACTCAAAGAATATGACTTGAAGCTCTTGTACACCTTCGTTTCAACAATGGAACGAAGCTCAAATGGCGTTATTCGAAGCTCGGTGAACTTGAAACAAAGCTCAACAACTCAGATATGATTAGATGAACATGAAACGACGCTCGCAGCTTGTGGATCTGAAACGAACCTGAGAACCTCGACGGTGCTGGATGGAACTGGGACGAAACTCAGATCTGCTTAGATGGGCATTAGACGGAAATGGAAAATGCGACGTTTGCGCTGTCCGAACGGGAACTGAGATTCACGGCAATGGAGAACGGAGTCGATGGAGATGTGAGCCGAACGGACGACAGCAGGCAGCGATTCCTTTGCACGGCGGTCGGCAGTGTTGGAAGTGGTTGGCGAGTAGTAGCTGAGGCGACTGAGCGTGAGGGTGTGGAAAACGAAGAAGAAGAAGATCGTGCAATGGGGGTTTCTACGCGTGAGAGAGAGAAATTTACTTTCTTTTCTTCCAAATCCTAATCTTTCATATATATTTTATATGTATATATACATATACATATAAACAACCTCCACACAAATCTTCTAAATTGAAATTAATTCCTTAAAAAAAAAAAAACTGAACTTTTAATGTCAGTTTTAGATCGATATTATATGTATACCTATAATGTCAGTTTCAAATTGACATTAAATATTCACTTTTTTAAAAATAAAAAAAAATAAAAATAACCAACACTGTATATCCAATTTTAGTTTTTTCAATCAATATTAAAACGTAGATTTTTTGTAGTTGTTATTTTAACTCATTCGATAAATAGTTTGCTCAATTCTAACTTCTCGAATCGTTTTGGCATGCAAATCTTATCTTTAACACAAGACTTGCAAAGAAAATGATGAAGGCCTTTAGGCTCAATGACACAATCTCATTGAAATATTCAAAAAAAAAAATATGAATGATAAAGAAACAACATCAATGACTATTTACAAGAATCTTCAAAATAAACCCTAAAGTGACCCATCATCAATTAAAGGATGTTTGGCAGCTTTTCAACTTTCCTTGCTTTTGGGCTTCCCAGTAGCTCTCATGCTTCTTTTGTGCCTAATTTTTATTGATTAATGATACTGGTAGTGGAATATGATGAGAATGCTACAAATGTTTTAACCTAGTTGAGATATTCAGGTGTACATATTAATCCAAATTGTATCTCTTTAAAAAAAAAACTAAGGGTTGTAATTCTCATGTCTATCAATACCCAATAATTAAATTCTATCCTAAAACATTCAACAAATACTTTAAAACTGAAATTTACAATGAAATCAGAGAATTAATATCCACCAACCAAACCTAAAATTTATAACAATCCATGAGTAATTGATAACGGGCAGAAATGCACATTATTATAGCGCAAAGATATTAAACAATGTGGAATGCGACGATAAAAATATGCAAAATCGTGTCCAAAAGCATTAAAATAAGAATATTGTGATCGCATGCGCCCATCGCACATTAAAGCAACTAATTTACTTATTTTTTGCAGGAAAATGCGTTGGCGCAAATGAAATTTCGATCCAAGGAATTCGGTGTCCGCGTGCATTAAAAGATTACGACCCCAAAGCCATAGGATCGTATGTGCTCGCGAGAATTTGCTAAAAAAAGTGGCAGCATAAAGACGACGCATCAAGGTGAAAGCATAATAAATCATTATAGGATAGAAATCTGATGGCGGTCGAATCCAAATTTAGTGGACAAGCCGTTAACGACACACTGTAGCAAGTACATTCAACTTTTCGGTGACCATTAATCAGCGCATCAGACAAAAGATTTAATGACCGCCCATCATTGCAATCATTTGAGAGAAAAGCTTCTTCACTTTGAGTTCGATAAATACCGAAGGCCACCACCGTTAAAGGGGTTCGTAGTTCGGGTTTGACACAGTTCGCCATATACATAGAAGATAGATCATAGATAGCCGTTAGTCTGTAATTTTTATACTAAGAAGGCGGAGGCGAGCGAAGAGAATAAGGCACCGAGAGATCACTCCTAGATAGCTCAAAAAATTGCTGGGAGAAGCTATAAACAGAGAAAGGACCAACACTTGCGAAAGTAAGGATATTCTTCTGGACAGAGTAGAGTAAAGACAGTGTAAAAGCCTCAGGAAGCAAGACATTGCTACTAGGCTTCTTATCCCTACCTTCCATTATTGTTTTGTATTCTGACTTTATTTATAAAATGGAATTTGCTTCTCAACATCTGTTCAATCTCTTCATATTTCGCATGAGTGGCTAATTTTCCGAATGGGTTGAGAAACACTTAGCTAGGATGACCTAAGATCTTCACTTTATGTGATCATCTTGTCTTATGTATGCATCCTTCACCCTTTAGAGATACTTAAGAGAGTAGTCTAAAGAAAGAACCTAGACTTGAGAGAGTCAGGTTAGAATCTAAGCTTGAGAGAATCGGATTAGAAATTCATAAGCAAGAGATAGAAACGTAGAGATAAGTTTTGTTTGCTATTATGCATCGCATGTACCCTAGAAATAGGATATGATAGTATGCGGTCACTTTGTGTATATGTGTATCATTCATCATCGCTTAGAAAAAAATAGAGGCTTAGACATAAGTCCTATCAACATTATCGTATACATCGCATGCATCCAAGAAATAGGAACTATGATATTTGCATTAAGAGATGACATGCTATTATGTGTGTGTAGCATGATCGCATAATTTGAATGCAATCTTAGAAAGTGTTAACTAAATCCCTTCTCAACTAGTTCCCCGCATACTCATTGTAACTTTCGCTGTCATCAACTCTTCACTTAATTCCGTCGTATAGAATTTATACTTAAAACAACACACCAACAAACTTATTTGTTTTTGTCACTGCAAAGGAATCAAAATTTACTAACACATAGTATCTCAGTAGTCCCTGTGTTCGTCCCTGTGTTCACCGCAATTTTATACCATTATTTCATCACATTCATTATGCATCAAGTTTTTGGCGTCATTTCCAGGGACTACGGTAGTACATATTGCGCTAACAGTAACTTTTTTATTTTCTTTACAGCTTTCAACCTCTGTGCACTGCCTCTCCTTTGGTAAGGAAAGAAGCGGGTGTCGTATGAGCGAAGGACAAATTCCTAAGCCCAATTACAAATGAGAGATTGAAAGAACTTTCCGAAGAAGACGATGAAACAACCACCGACAACAACAAGAGAGAAATCCCAACATGGCGGAACAACCGGAAGACAGGGCAGCAAATGCAAACAACATCTTGGCAAACCCTATTATCCCGGCAAACGACTGCAATAGACCCATCCAGGACTATGTGTCGCCCAACCTCTATGATTTCTCCCCAGGAATCATGAGGCCAGCTCTGGACGGATCGAGGTTTGAGATGAAACCGGTTATGTCGCAAATGATTCAAACGGCCGGACTGTTTGGTGGAAGGCGAGGTGAGGATCCACACGCCCATCTTTGGAGTTTTATTGAAATCTTCAATACTTTTGTGTTCCCAAACATCTTAGTTGAGGAAGTTCGACTAATGTTGTTCCTATTTTCACTATGTGACCAAGCAAGGAAATGGGTTTATTCTCTCGAACCAGGGGAGATAATGTCTTGGGAACAAGTAGTGGAAAAGTTCATGAAGAAATACTTCCCCCTGACAGAGAACGCGAGAAGGAGGAAGTTGATTACAAATTTTGAACAGGATATTGACGAATCGCTCAGCAATGCCTGGGCGAGGTTTAAGAGATTGGTGCGAGATTATCCGCACAATGGCTTACCTGACTGTCTCCAAATGGAAATCTTTTATCACGGTTTGAACCCTGCATAGCATAAGGTTGCCAATGCGGCAGCAGCTGGAGGTCTGCTTGACAAAACGTATGATGAGGCCAAAAATATTCTTAATCGCTTTTCGAAGAATCACGAAGATTGGAGGGAAAGCGATCAACGACTTAAAATTAGAGAAGGTGACTTGAACAATGGGGCAATCGCATTCCTAGAAAATCAAATGAATGCGATGATGAATTTGATACAAGGCATCGCAATCAATAGCCCGGGATCACAAAGAGGGCAGGTCAATGCAATCGATCAGACGAGTGCAAGTTGTGCCACTTGTGGAGTGGCCCATCCGATGGAAGAATGTTCGAGGAATTCGCAATATGTTTATTTCGTAAAGAAAAATCCTTTCTCCAACACTTACAACCCTGGGTGGAGAAACCACCCCAATTTTGCGTGAAAAAATCAACAACAAAGTTATCAACCGATGGCATAAAAAGAAGGACCGCCAGGATTTTTCCCACGAAAAGTTGGTCAATCATAAAATCAAGCCAGCAACTCACAAGCGCCGCCATCTTCTTCTCTGAAGAACCTATTGAAGTAGTATGTTGAGAAAAATGAAACAGTACTCCAGAATCAGGCGACTTCAATCTGCAATCTCGAAATCCAAATAGGACAGATTGCAGGCGAGCTCAAAAGTAGACCGCAAGTGGCGATGCCGAGTTCTACTGAGCTCCCTCGCAACCCGAGGAACATGGGAAAGAAGCAATGTCAAGTTGTGACGTTGGAAGTGGAAAAACAGTAGCAGAAGAGAAAAAGGAGCCAAGTCGGACTAATCTAGTTGAGATGGAACCCCAGACCCCGTTGACTCAAGATGAACCAGAAGAAAATGAGATAATGGAACTAGAAGTTGCGTCCTCTTCTAAGCCTATGGAACAGGGAACCATGAAAGTATAGCTACCACCATTCCCTCAGAGACTTAAGAAGAAGAAAAATAATGAAGTGCAGTACCATCGCTTCATGGACATGTTAAAACAATTACATATCAATATCTCTTTCACTGAAGCGATTGAACAAATGGCAAAATATGCGAAGTTTTTGAAGGACATGGTGACAAAGAAGAGGAGCATAAGGAAGTTCGCAACAGTGGCATTAACGCAAAAGTCAAACACCATTATCCCACTGAAAATGCGCGACCTCGAAAGTTTCACGATACCCTGCTCAATTGGCAGGATATACATAGGTCAAGCGCTTTACGATCTTAGGCTAGTATCAACTTAATGCCCCTTTCAATTTTCAAAGAGCTGAATGTGGGGCAGCTGGTGCCCACGACGGTGACTCTCCAGTTGGTAGACAGGTCCCTAGTTTATCTAGAGGGAAGGTGAAGGATGTCTTGGTCCCAAATGACAAATTTATATTACCGAAAGACATCATCATTCTCGATTATGAAGCGGACAAGGATGTACCCATCATCTTGGGACGACCATTTTTATCCATTGGTCACGCTCAAATTGATGTGTACAAGGGAGAGATCACGCTGAGTGTGAATGGAAAGAAGCTCAGGTTTGATATTATTAAAGCCATGAAGTGTCTAGAAGAAGAAGACCTAATAGATTCTAACAATGAACCCAGTTATAATGAAGAAGAAGAGTCCGAAAAAGAAGATGAAAGAGAGGATGTGACCGCATCCGTAGCAACCTGCAATTCGATCGTGGAAACGACAAACAAAGAAGAAAAACTGACGTTGAATGAAGAAAAAAAAGCACAACAACCATCCTTGGAATAACTACCTACTGTGGAAATAAAAACCTTGCCAAGCCACCTGAAATATGTTTTCTTAGGACAAAACGAAACTCTTCCAGTAATAATTTCCTCTGCGTTACAAGAAGATCAAGAGAATGCATTGCTTAGCATCCTGAAGAAGTACATAAAAGCAATAGGATGGACGCTAGCAAACATAAGAGGAATCAGTCTCGCATATTGCATGCACAGGATACGTCTCGAAGAAAACTAAAAGAGGTCTATAGAGCCTCAACGCAGACTATACCCTGCGATGAAAGAGGTTGTGAAAAAGAAGATAATCAGATGATTGGACACAAGCATTATTTATCCAATCTCTGACAGCACATGGGTTAGCACCGTGCAATGCATGCCCAAGAAAGGAGGAATGATGGTAGTCCCAAATTCTAATAATGAGTTAATACTAATGAAGACCATCACGGGCTGGTGGATCTGCATGGACTACCGCAAACTCAATGCGGCGACGAAGAAGGATCATTTCCCCCTACCTTTCATTGACCAGATGCTAGACCGCCTAGCAAGAAATGATTACTTCTGTTTTCTGTACGGATATGTGATAACGGGCATAAATGCACGTTATCATTGTGCTAAGTTCTTAAACAATTTTGGATTGCGTTGATAGAATATGTCAAATTGTGTCCATTAAGCATAAATTCTATAATATTGTGGTCACATGCGTCCAATGCATTAAAGCAGTTGATCTTTATATTTTTTTTGTAGAATAATGCGTTAACGCAATGCAAAGAATGCGATCATAGGAATACATTGGTCGAGCGCAACTTCACTGCAAAACTTTGCATTGATCGTGCTCGTAAACATCCACCCAAGAAGAATCACTACAACATGGTGGGCGCATCCGGACGAAAGGATAATTAAGATCGATGGGACAGAAAGCTGACGGCAGTCAGATCCAAATTAAGTTGACAGTCGATAACGGTCACAAAGTACATCTAGCTTTATCGGTGACAATTATCCAGTGCGTTAGTTAGGAATTAAAGTTGTCCCATCTCTACAACCAGGAGAGAGAAGCCGCCTTTCAACTTTGATGCCCTATAAATACCAAGTGCATTCTTCAAAGAAGGGGTTAAGCAGTCGATTACTTCACATCACTTTATAAGTTCACACCTATGTTTATAGTTTTCTTTTCCATTTTACGGCGGAGCTAGAAAAGAGTGGTGACACCGGAGATCGTCCAAGGTGGCTCGAGAGAGAACCTTGGGGCATAAGAGCAGAGAGCGGTTGACTCTCACGAAAGCGAGAATATCTTTAGAGCACGAGTAGAATGGTGTAACGCTTGGTGGCAAGAAATTGCTCCAGGCTCTTTACTATATTTGCATTGTTATTTTGTACTTCATTTGGAAGTTCTATTTCTACATCTGCTCACTCTCTTAATATGCATGAGTAGCTAAACTAGTTGAATGGGTTGAGAAGAACTAAGCTAACATGATCTAGGAAGTTTATTGCTTGCGATTGTCTTGTTTTATGTTGTGCAAAATACCCCTTTAGAGTTACTCGAGAGAGAATCTAAAGAACGAACCTAATGTCTCGAGAGAGCTAGGTTAGAATCTAATTTGAAAGAGTAAGATTAGGCTTGCATAAACAAGACATAGGGACTTAGAGATAAGCTCTGTTTGTCAACTTGCATCGCATGCATCCTAGGAATAAGAGTGATATTATGTGGTCGCATATTTGCATGAATGTCATGTTGTCATCGCATAAATAGAGATAAAGGTTTATGAGTAAACCCTATAGACTTATCGCATATTTATCGCATGCGTTCTAGCCTTAGAAGCTGTGGCATTCACGCCGAGAGGTGGTTTACTATTGTATGCATGTTGCATGATCGCAAAGCATGAACGCAACCTAGAGTGTTAACCGAAACTCTTCTCAACCTGTTCACCATATATTCATCGAATTTCCCGTTTGCCAACTCTTTTCGAATTCTGCTGCATTTATTATTATTTTCATCAATGCAACAACCACCCAACACTTGTTTATTTAATCGGTCACCGCAAGTTTTCATAAAAAATCTCCAACGTAATTATTTTCATAAGTCCCTATGTTCGACCCTGGAACCAGGAAACTCAGAGAAATTTACACTTAGATTCCGCTGAGGAAACTTAAGTGCACAACGCTATCCATCAACACATATCGTCCATATTTTTCACATCTCATAAATCTAAGCATCAAGTTTTTGGCGCCGTTGCCAAGGACTTCGGCAAAATAGTTGTTAACGTTAATTTTTGTGAATTCTTTGCAGAACTCTTAATCTCTGGCGAACTACGACCCGAAGATTGAGAGAACATGCGGGCTACAACCAAATCATGATTGCTCTTGAAGACCAAGAGAAAACCACATCCACTGCCCCTATGGAACGTTTGCTTTTCGACGCATGTCGTTCGGACTATGCAATGCGCCGAGCACGTCCCAGAGGTGCATGATGGCCATCTTCTCTAAATATCTTGAAGATTTAGTGGAAATTTTTATGGACGACTTCTTAGTGTATAAACAAACTTATGAAGTCTGTCTAAACAATTTGGAAAAGATATTGAGAAGATGTGAGGAGACAAATCTTTTGCTGAATTGGGAGTAGTGCCACTTCATGGTGAATGAAGGTATTATGCTTAGGCACAAAGTTTCCAAGGAAGGGCTGGAGGTGGATAAGACAAAGATTGAGGCCATTGAAAAGCTCCCACCTCCAGCAAATGTGAAGGCTGTCAGGAGTTTCCTGGGACATGCAGGATTTTATCGTCGTTTTGTGAAGGACTTTTCGAAGATTGCTCGACCATTGAGTGCATTGCTAAAGGCCGAGATAACATTTGACTTTGATGAACAATGCCTCAACGCATTTAAAATGCTAAAGAATGCATTAAAATACTGAAGAACGCATTAACTGCACTTGTGTTAATCGCACCTGACTGGACAAAGCTATTTGAGCTGATGTGCGATGCGAGCGGTTACACGATGGGGGCAGTGCTAGCACAAAAGAAGAAAATAATGGTACACCCCATCGCATATGCGAGGAGAACCTTGAACCCTGCCCAAACAAATTACACTACCATTGAAAAAGAACTTCTTACGGTGATCTTTGCGCTGGAGAAATTTAGAGCTTACTTGCTGGGATCCAAAGTAATCATTCACACCGACCACTCGACAATCAAATATTTAATGACAAAGAAAGATGTGAAGTTGAGGTTGATTCGACGGGTTCTCCTCCTTCAAGAATTCAACATGGAAATCATTGATCGCAAGGGGAGGGAGAACAAGGTTGCGGACCACCTATCAAGATTAGAAAATCCGAAAGTCAACCGCAACCAGTTGAAGGTGAACGCAACTAATGACATGCAAAAATGCATGTCATCTTAGGCCTTTTACTTAAAATTATGAAGGTTATTAGGCAGAATATGCGGCAATCATGATAGAAATTCACGAGAAAGTGAGCTTGCGTCGATTAGCATGATGAATCTCAACTAACCCGTTATTTTGCATTTATTATGTGTTCAAAGTTCTATTTTTTGTAGATAATGCAGGAAATGAATACAAACACGAAAACCGGACCACCACATAGAAGACTGCATATGGAGAAACTCTCCATCGCAAAGGCAAATGTATCGATCAATGCATGGATGTTGCGGTAATTAGTCATATGCGTCCATCACATGGGAGTTGTGCTCGCAAGCGATTGCGGTCATCATGTAGAGTTGCGGTATTAATTGAATACGGCCATTGAATGATTGCGGCTACGTGACAACACATTCTAATGAGATCAATGCAAGATGGAATGGACGCATCAATGCATCGACCTCGAGAAAAACCAAAAGATGATGTTTGTAACGATATTTTTTTTATATCTTTAACTTTAAGCACGTGGAAAAATATGAATATGAAGTGCTATATACGCTCAAGTGCTTGCGGTAAAGACATTACTATGCGATACTACATTCTAATTATATGCGTTGTTAATGAGTTGCTTGTAGTATGCAATGAAATAGTGTGTGTCACAAGTTTCCTTGCGCTGAAACAAAGTATAATTCCAACGCAAATTTCTCAAAATGATCCGAGGTCGAACACGGGAATTTTTTTCGTTAATGCAATACTTATCTGATACATGCGACCGATTTTTAATAATGAATAAAGAATGGTGGTTTATACAGGAATATAAATTGCGATGAAATAAAAATGCGTAAATAAAGTAAAATCCTAAGCTAATATGATACAAGATACAAGATACATTATACATGATACTGAGGTCGAGAACTGATTGTGAAGTTGTATAAAGAATCGATGTATGCAATGGAAAGTCTTTATGAATGAAGCAGAAAGAGAAAGAGTAAATAGTAAAAACATCGCAAGTTTGTCAATTGCGTTAAAGACACAACTAAGGTTCCACTTTCCCTTGGCATACACCTCTCGGTGATCGGCCGCATTCCCATATCTCTATGGTGAAACAGGGATGAACGTAACGAATGCAAGGTTGTTTCCATCTATGAAAATACTTCTTGCTTTAGTTAACGCATTCTTCCAACCTTCTCTTGATAGGCGGAATAACATCTTCACTTCTGCTCTCACAGGTGAAGATGCCATCGAGCATGCTTTAGCTAAACTTAATTATTTCCTTAGCACAAATTAACTAACTCGCTTAATTCTTACTATTTACTCAGGGGATTAAGAACACATCATGGAGAAAATGGTTTATGGATGTACGAAAAGAGACAAAGAGATGATAATGGTGACTATCATAACATTTAATTCTAAAATTAAGCGTTTGATACATGTTGTGAATGAAAGATTAGAGAATATGAATATAGATGATGAAATAGAGATTAGAAACAAATACAGAAAGAGTGTCAATGTCTTGACATAGATCTCGAACGAAGATAGTGCTTGCCGGCGTGTGGATGTGATGGAGAGGAAAGCTTCCCTCTCAGGCTTTCTTTCTCGGTAGAATTGACCTTCGCACAGAGATTCAACTATGAGAATTGGAAAGATTCTCTGCTCAGAGACTCACCTCTCGGCCTTGTCTCGTGGTTCTCCCGCCTCTCTCTCAAAATCAGTATATGCATGTCTCTATGTATTCATGTATGTACCAGTATTTGTATCTATATGTCTTTCAGCAAATTTGAAGAAGCTATTTATAGGCGAGGCCTTGGCTCTTTGAATTTGTGTTCCCCACTGTATAGTTATGATAGTTCTTGAAATGGCGGAATGGAAAATTCCTTCTGTTACGCAATCAATCTATCAGAAATGCACAACTAAAAGCTGTACACTTGTCAGAATCGTCTGTAAATGCGTTGCTCTTCATACTTCGATCTATTACCACATGCGGTGTTGTTTTTTTTATTACTGCATGCAGTTGAAATTGCGTTGATTGCTAAAGCTCTTGATCGATTGTCGCCTACGCCGTCATTGCGTTGATCATCTTTTCATTCTTGATTAATGGGCATAATGCGACGTAGATGTGTTGTTTATTTTATCTTCGAGCCATGAACACATGCGGTGACTAATTTCCTGCAAAACAGAAACTAAAACATTCTATTCTACTATCGCAATGGTGTTAGTGGTGTATTGACGACATTTCATAATTTTCGCATTTCTTAGCCAATTTGTATACTATCGACGCAACTTTTCTTTCTTTTAGCTGCAATATCTAAATAAAACAGTATAAATAACTTGTATTTCTAGAAGTTATCAATGTTGACATTTCACCTACCACACCGTTAGTGGCAGAGGTTCAGAAAAGGACTAACGCGCCGAATGTCAGACTCAAAGTAGTCCAATTAATGCTGTCGGCAACCCTATAAATAGAAGCCAATGAGCTGAAATTCAAATCATTTGGGGGGGATCCTTGTGATCCGAGGATATTTCCCGCGATCTAGACAAACGCGTGAGAAGATAGCTGAGAGTTCTTCACCTTCTTCATCCATTTCGAGTGACGACCGGAGCGTTCGACCGAAGCTAGATCTCGAGAGAGTTAACTCCTCTGCCCATCCATGGCACCACCGGCAGCCTTAACGCACATCCGCTGGGAGCAAATCTTTGCTTCCAGCCGGTCATTTCCTTTTCCTTTCTTTTCTCATATTATATTATATGATATTTTGGATAAGGGATTAATACAATCTATTTTTAATGCATTTTTTTGTTCCTTCAACTCCATCTCCATCTTCTTTGCTTAGCATCTTTACTTTCATTGCAACACTTAGTGAGAGTGCTTGGGTATTGCATACTTAGTCATGTGGATTAGGAATATGAAGCATGTAGCAACCCACTGAGAGGTGTGCGTTGCGCGAGAGTGTGAGTAAGCTTATTTGCTTAGTGTGAATCTGCTGCAACACCTATCTATAGGCTAACGCATTGCTTGTCTATGAGTAAAGTCAGCAACAATCAACTGCCCGGGAGGGTAAGTGGTTGGACACATTAAGCATGGCATGCATTATTCACTAGAGATAGGAGTAATCTTGCATCAACCAAGTTCATGCGTTTGTCTTGTTTTATGTTATGCCCAAGACCCCTTTAGAGCTACTCGAGGGAGAGTCTAAAGAAAGAACCTAATGACTCGAGAGAGATAGGTTAGAATCTAGACTCGAGAGAGTAAGATTAGATCGGCATAAGCAAGAGATAGGGAGAGTAAGATTAGATCGGCATAAGCAAGAGATAGGGACTTAGAGATAAGCTCTGTTTGTCAACATGCATCGCATGCACCCTAGAGATAAGTATGATGATATGTGGTCGCCTTGTTTGTGTATCATCGCATAGATAAGAATTAAAGGCTTATGTCTAGGCCCTATAGGCACCTTTGCACGTACATCGCATGTGTTCTAGCATTAGAAGCCGTAGCATTCGCATCGAGAGGTGGTTTACTATTGTATATGTGTTGCATGATTGCATGACTTGTGTTGACTAAGGTTGTCCTTGCAGTCACTTTTAAGGGTTGCAATGAAATCATCTCTGCATTTTATCTATTTTCCCATACATTTATTTCAAGTCAAGGTTTGTCGCATCTCTACCTTTCATGCATATTCTCATTGCGTTGTCTGTTGGATAGGAGTAGGAGTAGGATTAACTTAGCAACATCCCCTCCATTCTTTTATTTATACCACCGAATGCACATCACCACATACATATAGCTACAAGTCCCTGCGTTCAACCTCGAATTACCCGAGAAACTTGCGTTCGCATTATACTTGGCGTGAGCGCAAGAAAACTTGTGGTAGGATGCATGGTCATCCCATACGTTCGTTAACGCATTATCAGTCCAACGCATGACTATCAACGCATATCTTAGGAATATGCATCGCATACCGCATCCACAAGATTTTGGTTGTCGAGTAAAATTGACCTCCTAAATTCCCGCCATCAATAACCTTCTCAGATGAGTAGCTTCAAAATTGAAGAATTACCATGGTACGCAGATGTGGTCAATTATCTGGTTTGTGAACAATTTCCTGAGAACTACACAGCCCACCAAAAGAGGCGGCTTAGACACGAATGTAAATCCTACTATTGGGACGAGCCAAATCTTTACAAGAGGGGGGCATACCAGATCTTGCGTCTATGTGTACCAGAGACTGTTCACCAGTGCATACTATCCTAATGCCATGATTAACCGTATGGTGGACATTTTGGAGGTCAACGCACAGGAGCAAAGGTGTTACAAAGTGGATATTTTTGGGCAACTTTATTCAAGGACGCAAGAGACTACTCTATGAGATACGATAGGTGCCAACACACAGGAAACATCTCATGGAAGAATGCGATGCCGATGAATATTATCATAGAATTGGATCTATTCAATGTATGGGGCATAGACTTCATGGGACCATTTCCACCATCAAATGGTCACAATTACATTATGTTGGCCGTCAATTATGTTTCCAAATGGGTTGAAGCGGTATCGTGCGTCGCATCGATGTGACGATAGTCTCTTAATTCTTAGGGAAAAATACTTCACTCGTTTTGGCACCCTACATGCCATAATACAAGATAATCGCAAAGATGAAAATTCCCTCGTTATGCTAGCTAACTACTTCTCAACCCATTCAACTAATTTAGCTAATCATGCTTAAAGAACAGAGAGTGAAAAGATATAGAGAAAGAAATTCCATTCTTATAAATGAGTTGAGTACAAAATGACAATAGAGGTAAAAGTAGAGAGTCTGGTAGCAATTCCTTGCTAACCGAGGCTTTTTACACTGAATCTCTATTCTGATCTAAGAAATGTTCCCGCTTCTGCAGGCGTCGGCCCTCTCCCTGTCTGGGAGCTTTCGGCGCTTTTCCAAGCTCACCGGAATGATCTACCAGCACAGCTTTCTTCCTCGCATCCACCTTAAAATGAAATAAAACTATGGACAGAGGCGTGAACTTGTGAGGTTATGAAGTAATCAACTGCTTAACCCCTTCTCTGAAGAATGCACTTGGTATTTATAGGGCATCAAAGGTGAAAGGCGACTTCTCTCTCCCGGTTGTACAGATGGAATAGCTTTAATTCCTGACTGATGCACTGGATAATTGTCACCGATAAAGCTAGATGTACTTTGTGACCGTTATCGACTATCAACTTAATTTGGATCCGACTGCCGTCAGCTTTCTGTCTCATTAATCTTAATCGTCCTTTCACTCGGATGCGCCCACCGTGTTGCACTGACCAATTTGTGGTGATTCTTCTTGGGCGGATGTTTGCGAGCACGATCAACGCAAAGTCTTGCAGTGAAGTTGCACTCGACCAATGTATTCCTATGATTGCAATTTCTGCATTGCGTTAACGCATTTTCTGCACAAAAATGTAAAGATCAATTGCTCTAATGTGTTGGATCCATGCAACCGCAATATTATAGAATTTATGCTTAATGGACGCAATTTAATATATTTTATCAATGCAATCCAACATTGTTTAAGAACTTAGTACCATGATAACATGCATTTCTACCCATTATCAATACACTTTAACCTTTTATTAGTCAATTTAATCCTATTAAACTGATTAAAAGATTAAAGCCTTAGGGTTGCTAATCATATTAGAACCGTGATCTTAGGTCTATGTGATCCAAGTTTTAAACATTTTAAAACATGAATTAAACTTAAGTGAGCATGCATGTCTTTCTTATTGCTTTTAGTTCTAATTTCTCTTTAACTTTAAAAAAAAAACAACTAAAATACATCACGCACAACTAGGTGTTTATAACACTTTTTAAAGTAACCTATGTGTCATGCTTCGTGCAGTGTCCTGTCATTACTATACATAACTTTTATATATGCGTAATAACCAAGCAAACATGCTTTCCATTCACCCTTATACTATAACAATTGTAATATAAAGATGATGCATGTCAATACTCCTTATGCATGCATAAATATAACTCTTATATTATATGATGAATGAGCATGCTCTTACATAATTAAATCATGCTTCTCTAAATTATAACATTAACAATAAAGAGATGATGCATGTCCAATGCATAACCTAAGGTGGGATTTGTTGTACATGCATACCATATGACATATTAAAACCATATATCGCATGTAATAAACCAAGGATTAATGGACTGGGATGTGCCTTTACAAAAATCAGAATGAAATAACCTTATCTATTACATTTTCCATCGAGCAAACTAGTTCATAGGTGAACCGAGTCTTGAACTGCTAGGAGAAGTCCATCGATTAGTAAACACTGAAGGTAGACGATCACCAAATGCACACTAGATGATAGGCGCTAAAGCTAAACAATCGCTTAGATGACAACAAGGCTGCGAAGCCTGATCGCCTAGGCAATCGCTTAATGCAAGGTAAACGATTTACCGTGCATTTCTAAGCGTTCGTTTAGTAAGTTACTGGTGCGTTTTTTTATGTGGTGAAGTTATGGAATGAAATTTAGTGATGGAAATGTGTTGAGCAACAAGTTTTCTCAACGGAATCAAAGTATGAACCCTACTGAGTTTCCTGGTCAGTCCAAGGTCGAACTCAGGGACTAGGGAAAACGATATGCGGTGGTAATTTTCAAGAAGACTTTGCGGTAACCAAGAAATCAAATAGTTGTTTTGGGTTATTGTTTGCGGTAATAAAATAAATGAATGTCGTGGAGTTTCGAAAAGAGTTGATAAAATGGAAGATGCGATGAATATGCGGGGAATGGGTTGAGAAGTGGTTCAGCTAACACTTCCTAGGATGCGTTCATGTTATGCGATCATGCAACACACATACAATAGCAAACCATCTCTCGATGCAAATGCTATGGCTTCTAATACTAGAACACATACGATATATGCGATAAGTCTATAGGACCTACACATTAGCCTCTATTCTTATCTATGCGATGACAAAATGGCACACACACAAACAAAGCGACCACATAATATTATAACCCATCTCTAGGGTGCATGCGATGCAGGTTGGTAAACAGAGCTTATCTCTAAGTCTCCATCTCTTGCTTATACAGATCTAATCTCGCTCTTTCGAGTCTAGATTCTAACCTAGCTCTCTCGAGTCTTTAGGTTCTTTCTTTAGACTCTCCCTCGATGAGCTCTAAAGGGGTGTTGAGCACAACATAAAACAAGATAATTGCATGCGATGAAGATCCTAGGTCATATTAGCTTAGTTCTTCTCAACCCATTCAATTGTATAGATATAGAGTTGAAACACAAAATAACAATGCAATAAGAGAATAAAGAGCCTGGTAGCAATCTCTTGCTTCCCAAGGCTTTTATACTGTCTTTTCTACTCTGTTCAAAAGATAATCTTGCTATCACGAGAGTCGGCCTGCTCTCTGCTTTTCCACGCCTCTGGGTTCTCTCTCGAGCTGTCCTGAGCGATCTTCCAGCGTCTCTTCCCTTATCTCACTCCGCCTTCTTAAAAAAAATAGAAAAACTATGAACAAAGCTATTCTATCTAAGGGAAAATTCTCTAAGTGTTTGAACTCCTTTGCTAAAGGTTTCCTTCAGTATTCATAGAGCTTCCGGGTGAAAGGCGGCTTATCTCTTATGATTGCACAGATGGAATGACTTTAATTCTTTGACTGATGTGCTAAATATTTGTCACCGAAAAGCTGAGTGTACTTGCTACAGTAGACCGTTAGCGGCTTATCAACTTAATTCGGACTCGACCGTCATCGGTTTTCTGTCCCATCATGATTAATTATGCTTTTCACCCAGATGCGCCCATCAAGTTGCACCGGCTCTATGCGGCAATACTTCTTGAGTAGATGTTTGCGAGCACAAATCACCGCAAAGTCTTACGGTAACGCTGCGCTCGTCCGTTTATTTCTTGTAATCGCGCTTTTCGCCTTGCATCAATGCATATTCTGCATAAAAATACAAAAGCTAACTATTTTTATACGATGAACGCATGCAACACAATGTTTTTAACTTAATGTTTTTTGGATGCAATCTTATATATTTTATCAATGCAAACCTGCATTGTTCAATAACTTAGCACTATAATAACGTGCATTTCTGCCCGTTATTAGTTACTAAGCGATGAAGCTTGCTGAGCTAAACGATCGTCTAGTGTGCATGCGTGTTAAATGATACGCGAGCATCCCATCGTCTACACAACCCGATACTCAGCTATTGCTTACCCCATCATCTACACGATCCGATCAACCCTTGATCGTCTCCTTCCTCAAAGAAGTCCAACTCTTGCTCCGATCTTCTTCATGAACGACTCAAGACTCAAACTGACTTTGAATTACAAACCTGATAACGATCAATAATGCCCAAAAATGTAGGGGCCTTTACAATCAACCAAATGTAAAAGAATTAAATCAAACCGAGGCTAACATCCCAGAAAACTCCATTAATCCGCACATCCACAACAATTTAACGATTAAACAGAGCAGATATGTACCCACCAAGAATGTATATGCAATTCGTTGCAACAATGAAATTGGAATATCAAAACCTGGCTTTGATACCAATTGAAGAATCTCTTAACAAAGAGCATCCATGAGCGCGTTCGTATCTTTCCGATTTCATTATGACCAAAATACAACACATACATTCTAACAAACAGTTATGCAATTTAACACTAATTAACAACATGCTTTGATAAATAAAATACAAAGGATTGAGTTCTCATATCAGTTGAAGAGTCTCTTCAAACTCAAACTCAATGCAACGAAAGACCTTCTACGAACTCTATCACCCAACAAATTAGTCGACTTCGACAGCACGATTGTCTACATGAATGGCAGCAAAACGAACAAGTAATAAGCGGGGCGACACCACTAGTTGGAGCCCTTGGTACTCTCGGAGTTAGAATCCAAAGTGAGGTCTTTGGTGAATTTGGTAGAGGTCAGAGGAAAGGGTGATCATGTAGACGATAAGCAAGCGGGAGAGAATGCTATCGTATAACGGGTATGCTTATCATTTAGACAAAGCTAGACGATCGTGTAGGTTTTACTAAGCGATCGTCTAGTAATAGGTAAACGATCATTTAGAAAACGTGGCATGCTAGGCAATTGTTTAGAGAAAGGCATGCGATCGTTTAGAATGCGGGTGTGCGATCGTTTAAACGATGAGACTTTATCGTATAGGCTCTCGAGCTAGGAAACCGATACATTTTCACATTGATTGCAATTTTTTTCTAACCTTTTTACCAAATAAAACAAATTTTCATTTTATTCTTCGGTTACAATAATCGAATACGGCTTCTCCCACTAACGCACGATTGAGGAGAATATTTCGGCTAATTATCATATAATTAACCAATTTAATTAATAAATGAATATAATCGTATTATATTCTTACCCTATAGTTTGATGTCATATATCTACTATAGTAATTTCTTCTTCACTTGATATAAATCATATTTATATCTAATTTCCTCAAATATAATGTATCTCATACATTTAGTCAATTATATCATATATAATCGAACTCCCTCTTGCCAATTTGAACATTTCAAACTGACCCAAATACTGATTCTCAACTTTATCCAAGCTGCCTAAGGGACCTAATGGACATGTGGCATTCCACTAAAGACCGAACAACTGAACTCTTCTTACCACAGATATATTTCTATGTCCATCGGATATAACCAATCATGAGTACGATGACCCTTCACAGATGCTCGTAAGTACAGTTGGACCAATTTACCGTTTTGTCCTTGTAGTTACATCTCACTCCTTAAGTACCACTGATTTCTCTAATGACCAATACAACATAGTGCAACTATGTGTGAACACCTCTCGAGCTTAGAGAATTGTGTGGCGCCACATCGTTCAAGCCCTGGAATCAGCCTTTAAGGGAGCTATCTATCTAGTTGCCCCTGCCTCAGGGAGGAGTGAATTCCATCTTGTGTAGCTGAGTTCCCAGCTCCCAAATCAGATGAATCCTCAAAATGGTAAGTTTAAATCGGCGACCTGGTCATGCTAGTGAAGTGAAGTCTCTGTCATGAACGGTGTTATATAACAAGACGTTAACACTTCGTGGTTAGGTATTATACAAACTCTTTGTATAGGACGCCCCTGCTTGCATGTCCCTTACACGAATGATCAAGATCAGACTATCTATGACAAGTCACAACACTTGTGACCATTCCACAAAATGGGTTGCATCCGCAGTGTTACTAGGATAAGGTTTCCCTTCTGTATCAATATACTACAGACCATTTTGGTTATCACTCAAGACATGATCCACTTATATGTCACCACATACATGCTTAAGTTACATACAGAGAACAATGGATTTTATGTTTGTTGGTTTGTGGTAAAGGAAATAAAACATACAACTGAGCAAAATCAAGATGTGAAGTAAATATCATATATTATACAACACAAGCATTTGTACAAACTGTTTACAAACTACAGGACACGAGACTTTAGTGCATCAACCCTAACAACTACACGATCGAGTAGCAAAGTCTATACGATAGGCTTCCATTTTCTAAACGATCGAGTACATCGTCTATACGATAGATAGTCTTCATATCTACCACTTACTCGATCGTATACCTCTTGTCTTCCTCAATCGAAGATCATATAGAGCTCACAACTCTTGGATTCTCACATCGAGAATACCAAGGTAACACTTATAGTGGTGTTCTAATTCCATTCGTGGATCTAGTTGGACTGGATTGGGTTCGAGGTGCATCCAGACTTTTGAGAAGGTTGTTTTCTTTTGGTTGCATTCGAGTGTTGTTTTGGACGCATTGGACATCGATCGAGGAATACTTAAAGAATAGTTCTTTAAAGGTATGTATACTCTATCCATTGTATTTACTCGTAGCATGTTGTAGTTTTTGTTGAGGTATAATCTGTTTGTTTTCGTTTAAGACTGTAATTGTTTGTGTTCATTCTGAATGGAATTTGAAACGATCCACTTTCGCTGCTCATGGAGATCTCAATTTTAGATTTCCGTCAATTGGTATCAGAGCCAGGTTGTTCTAATTGCCAAATTTCATTTCTTTTACAGTCGTGGTGGGTTTTAAGTTTTCTACAATGCGTTTAAGCGTTAAATGTGTTTGTGGATGTGTTGATGGATGTTTACGAGATGATTGCCTCTAGTTAAATCTTTCTTTAAGTTTACAAAGTGTTAATTTGTAAGGGCCCCTACATTTTTGGGCATAATTAACAAGCAATCGAGTCTGCATTCAAAGTGTTTGAAGTTTTTTAATCATTCATGATGAAGTTTCAAAGCATGGAGATGCAGTTCTCATCGAGGAAGAAGACCAAAGTTTGGTCGCATCATGTAGCTCAGGCTAAACGATCGTTCAGATTTGGCTAAACGATCGTGTAGTATTTACTAAACGATCGTATAACTGATGCTAAATGATTGAGTAAAGAGATTACTCTATCGTGTAGTGTTGGCTGCTCGATTGCATGGATGCTTGAGGTAAACAATCACATAGAGTATTTGATGCTCGTCGTTTAATAGGCACACGCACTAAAACAATCACTTAGTTTAGCATGCTTCATCGCATAGTCACTGACTACACGATCACCCAGTATACGATGCTTGACGCTAGCCCAGCGATCGTTTAAAAGATCATTCTTCATCGCATCGTTATCGTCTACTTGATCGTTTAAGGCATGCGTTGCATGATGTGCGCTGCAAATCGCGAGACATTCATACTACATTGCCTAGTCAAAGGTACCCAATCGTTGCTAAATGATCGTTTATGCTTATATAGCGTTGCTAGATGATCACAACGAGTTGTTACACAATGAAGGAGATGCGTTCTTCGTCCAGACAGTTCAAGTCTCAATTCGCCTGTTTGAACCAGTAGACTTATTGCTCTTTGTAATAGTTATCTTTGTTTTTAAAGGATTTGAGGCTAATTATCCCAATTCATCAACTGTCACTCAATGTACATGAGATGTATATTTGTTTATATGACATAGTGTATGACATATAGATTTAAAGCCCATCTTAGGTTATGCATTTTATTCATGCATCATATATTATAAGTGTTATAATATAGTTAATGGCATGATGAAATTACAAGAAAGCATGATCATGAATCATATAATATAACAGTTATATTTATGCATGCATTAAGCATATTCATGCATCATCTTTATATTATAAGAGTTATAGTATAAGGGTGTATGAGAGCATATATGCTTGGTTCATTGCTTTGTTATATAAGTGTATATACAAGTAGTAATTAATGAACAATGCATGGAGCATGACACTTGGCTTATTTATAAGAGTTATGAATGCCTTGTATGTGTTGCTTCGCATTGTGGATGGTTTTAGTTGTTTCCGTTTATAAGAGTTATAATGGAAATTAGAACTAAAATCAATAAGCAAGAATTGCATGTGAACTTAGGTGAACTCATGTTTTAAAAGGATTTTAAAATTTTATTTAGATAGACCTAGGTTCATGGTTCTAATGAGATTAGATACATAAGTTTAATCTTTTGAATCGGTTTAATAGGATTAAATTAATTGGAATAAGAGATTAAATTTGTAAATCTATCTATAAAGGACCTTTTGTCTAAGGCTGGTTCTGGCTAGGTTAGGATATTTAAGCTGATAGAAACGGAACACCCCTACCTGGGAACCTACCAAGAAAGGTGAATTAGATAGATTTGCTACAAGCATGCAACAATTGATAAAAAACTTCGTTAAGGAGTTTAATGAATGATGATCAAAAGTTGTTCAACTTTCCAAGGTAATAGTTACTCTTGGACAAACCTAAAAAGTCACTTAGTTAAAATCCTTAGCCGTGTTTTTTCTGAGTAAACTAAACCTTAGGTTATAAAATACTCAGTGGGATGAAAAGATATATATGATATGTAAATTCCACTCACGTTTCTTCCTGATTGTTCATACCATGAGATTCATGCTTGGCCTCGTGGTGCCTTGGGAGCATCCCCCATCGAATGGTGTTTGCATGAGTCAATATCTAGGTGGACGGAGAGAGTATTTATAGTAAGTGGGTGAAGGATGTGTGTCAACATGTCCTGCAGTCTCGTTCATTGGTTTTCATGTGAGATCTTCTTGCACGACCTTGTGGTGCCCTGGGAGCATCCCCTTTTGGACTGTTTGTGCGGTTGGTAAATTTAAAGGTGAACTCCATAAATGGATAGGGTCGCTTTATTTTTTCCCCAATCGGAATTTTTCCCTTCGGATTGGCTGCTTGGGGTGAAACTCTAGGATCTAAAATGAAGGGTCACACTTACGGGAAATTGTTAAGCAAGTTAATGAATTCTTGACTAAATCAATGATGGCTAGTTGTTATAGAAATAAGAGTTGTTCTAGTATTAATGACTGGTTGAGAGTATCTCAAATCAGAGGAGGGATAAATTGACTATTTTCGGTGGCTTTTGTCCTAAACCACTAAAGTGTCATTGCAAAACTAGATGTCATATGGGGTTTATTTAGATTTTGCTAAACAAGATTGGATTTTGTTTTAAAGAGTATTTGCTAAAATCTAATGTAGATCAACGTGTTTTTTTTTTCAGCAACATGTATGATTTTTCGTTAGTTGCCTCTTATAATTTGACCGATGACATACATTGAAAAGAGCATCTTAAAACATATTTGATGGTAAACAACCTTGAGTTTATCATGATTGGGGAGTGTCCTCAAATTCCGACCCTTGATGCATCGCGAAATGTTCCAAATGCATATGAGGTATGGATGAAGGCTAATTCAATGGTCAGACTTCAAATTTTGGCTAGCATACCTGATGCATTGGCCAAAAGGGTTGAGAATATGGTCATTGCACGTAAGATCATGGACTCGTTACAAGAATTGTTTGAACGTGAGAAAAAAGGGATGGATGACAAAGAAACCATTAATGTCAGTTCCAAAGATAATCTTCAGTCTTTCTTGAATGTCAAGGGGCTAAAAGAGAAAGCAATTATTGCTAACTCTGGAAAAGTTCATTGACGAGAATTGTTCTCTGAAACCGAACTTGGAGCTTACATAGGTTCTTATACTGATCCCACTACTCTCATGAAGAGGAAGAAGTTTAAAGATAGTAAATGTGATTTATTTGTCTT
This sequence comes from Benincasa hispida, assembly GCF_027475165.1. Classification (NCBI taxonomy): domain Eukaryota; kingdom Viridiplantae; phylum Streptophyta; class Magnoliopsida; order Cucurbitales; family Cucurbitaceae; genus Benincasa; species Benincasa hispida. The sequence goes on from NC_143489.1 coordinate 74,810,525, forward strand.
GGAGACGTGTTTGGTAGAGAATGATGATTCTGCCTAGATACTTGATTCACGTGCTACTAACCACGTAAGTTCTTACTACCAAGGATTTAGTTCCTGAAAAACGTTGGAAGATGGAGAGATGACTCTTCGAGTCGGTACTGGTAAGATTGTTTCATCTATTATTATAGGCAGGCTGAAGTTATTTTTAGACAAGAAACGTTATCTATTACTGGATAATGTTTTTGTAGCTCCTCATATCAAGAGGAACTTAATCTCAGTTTCTTGTCTGATTGAACAAGATTATACCATCTTCTTTTCTGAGAAAAGTGTTTATTTTTAAGAATGGTATGGAGATTGGTTTTGGTTCAATGGAAAAAAAAACTTGCATGTACTAAAGTCGTTAGTCATAAAATCCTTGTTTAATACTGAAATGTTCAAAACAACGACAACTGCAAAAAGACCAAAGGTTTCTCCTAAGGAAAACTCCCATCTTTGGCATCTGAGGTTAGGTCACATCAACCTCAATATGATTAAGAAGTTGGTATAATGTGGATTTCTAAATGGTTTAAAAGAAAACTCTTTGTCGGTATGTGAATCATGCCTTGAAGGCAAGATGACCAAATGACCTTTTACTGGAAAAGGTTATAGAGCCAAGGAAACCTTGAAGCTTATACATTCAGACCTCTGTGGTCCGATGAGTGTTAGAGCTCGAGCTGGGTATGAATATTTCATCTCTTTCATAGATGTTATTCAAGATACGGGTATCTATACCTAATACAACATTAGTCTGATGCCCTTGACATGTTCAAGGAGTATAAGGCTGAAGTTGAAAACTTGTTAGGTAAGAAGATAAAAAGACTATGATCTAATCGCGGTGGAGAGTATATGGACTTAGACTTCCAGAACTATATGATAGAACATGGAATCACGTCCCAACTCTCGGTCCTAGGTACACCTCAACAGAATATTAGAAAGGAGAAACAGAACCTTGTTGGACATAGTTCGGTCTATGATGAGTTATTCCCATCTTCCAGACTCGTTTTGGGGATTTGTAGTGGAGACACATATTACATTTTGAACAACGTTCCCTCAAATAGTGTTTCTGAAACACCTTTCGAGTTATGGAGAGGTCGTAAAGGTAGTTTATGCCACATCAGGATTTGGGGATGTCTGACCCACGTGCCAGTGGCTAACCCTAAAATGTTGGAACCACATTCAAAAGTTTACCTCTTTGTAGGCTACCCCAAGGAAACGAAGGGTGGATACTTTTATGATCCAAATGAGAATAAGGTGTTTGTATCAACAAATGCTATCTCCTTGGAAAAAGACCACATCGGGCATCATAAGCCACGAAGTAAGCTTGTTTTAAATGATATTTTAGGTGAGACTACTGAGAGTTCAACAAGATTTGTTGAACAGAATGATAGATTAAAAAGAGTTATTGATGTCGGTTCATCTAGTAAACCATCTCAAGAGTTGAGACTGCCTCGACATAGTGGGAGGGTTACGAACCCATCGGAACGCTACATGGGTTTGACTGAAGCCCAAAACATCATGTCTGATGATGGAGTTAAGGATCCACTGTCTTATAAACAAGCAATAGAGAATGTTGACAAAGATGAGTGGATTAAAGCCATGAATCAGAAAATGGATATTATGTACTTCAATTATGTTGGGAACTTGTGGATCAGCCTGATGGGGTAAAACCTATAGGGTGTAAGTGGATCTACAAGAGAAAATGAGGTGTAGATGGAAAGGTATAAACCTTTAAGGCTAGACTCATGGAAAAGGGTTATACCCAGGTCGAGGGAGTGGACTATGAGGAAACTTTCTCACTTATTGTCATGTTGAAGTCTATTCATAACGGGCAGAAATGCACATTATTACAACGAAAAGACATAAAACAATGTGGGAATGCGATGATAAAAACATGCAAAATTGTGTCTAAAAGCATTAAGTTAAGAATATGGCGGTCGCATGTGCCCATCGCATTAAAGCAGTTAATTTACTTCTTTTGTGCAAAAAAATGTGTTGGCACAAAGCAAGTTGCGATCCAAGAAATTTCGCGCCTAAGTGCATTTGAAGATTGTCACCACAAAGCTATGCGATCGTATGCACTCACGAAGATCTGCTCAAGAAGGTGACCGCATAAAGACGGCGCATCAAGGTGAAAGCTTAATAAATCATGATCGGACAGAAAGCTAATGACGATCGAATCTGAATTTAGTTGACAAGCTGTTAACGACACACTGTAGCAAGTACACTTAAATTTTTGGTGATTATTAATCGGTGCATTAGACAGAGATTTAATGACTTCCCATTATTGCAATCATAATAGAGAAAAGCTCTTCACCCTGAAGCTCTATAAATACCAAAGGCCACTTTCGTTAAGGGAGTTCAGAGTTTTTTGGGAGTTCAAAAATATACTTAGTTTGCCATATACATAGATAGCCGTTAGTCTATAATTCATATACTTAGGAGGCGGGGGCGAGCGAAGAGAGAAGATGCCGAAAGATCGTCCCTGGTTAGCTCGAAAGACTACTAGGAAGCACTGAGAACGGAGAGAGGGTCAACTCTTGCGAAAGCAAGAACATTCCTTGGGCAGAGTAAAGTAAAACACAGTGAAAAAGCCTCAGGAAGCAAGATATTGCCACCAGGCTCTCTATCCCTACTTTCCATTTTCATTCTATATTCTAATTTTATTTATAGAATGGAATTAGCATCTCTACATCTGTTCAATCTTTTCACAATGCGCATGAGTAACTAAACTTCCGAATGGGTTGAGAAGCACTTTGCTAGCATGACCTAAGATCTTCATTTTATGCAATCATCTTGTCTTATGTATGCGTCCATCACCCTTTAGAGATACTCGAGAGAGTAGTCTAAAGAAAGAACCTAGACTTAAGAGAGTTAGGTTAGAATCTAGGCTTGAGAAAGTTAGATTAGAACCGCATGAGCAAGAGATAGAAACTTAGAGATAAGTTCTGTTTGCTATCATGCATCGCATGCATCCTAGAAATAGGATATGATAGTATGCGGTCGCCTTGTGTATATGTGTGTCATTCATCATTGCATAGACAAGAATAGAGGCTTAGACATAAGTCCTATAGACATTATCGTATACATTGCATGCATCCTAAAATTAGGAACTATAGCATTTGCATTGAGAGATGACATGTTGTTGTATGTGTGTAGCATGATCGCATAACTTGAACGCAATCTCAAGAAGTGTTAGCTAAATCCCTTCTCAACTCGTTCCCCGCATACTCATTGTAACTTTGCAGTTATTAACTCTTTTCTCAATTCTGCCATATACGATTTATACTTTAAATAAACATACCAACCAACTTATTGTTTTGTTTGTCACCGCAAAGGAATCAAAACCTACCGTCGCGTTCGACCCTGGGCTTACCAGGTAACCTAGTATGATTTATACTTGGATTTTACTAGGAAAACATGCATGTGCAATGCATACACTACCATCGCAATATACACCATTATTTCATCATATTCACAATGCATCATCTATCGGGATTCTCTTGTCCATAGCCACATTTTATGATTGTGAGATATGAAAAATGGATGTCAAAACTACCTTTTTAAATGGTAATCTTGAAGAGACCATCTACATGGCTCAACCAGAAGGATTCATTATTCCAAATCAAAAGCAAAAGGTTTGCAATCTTAATAGGTTCATTTATGGGCTGAAACAAGCATTTAGATTGTGGAACATTAGATTTGATAGTGTGATCAAATCATTTGACTTCGATCAGAATGTTGATGAGCCTTGTATTTACAAGAAAATCATCAATAGCTCAGTAGCTTTCCTGGTGCTGTATGTGGATGATATCCTACTAATTGGGGATGATATAGGTTTTCTGACTGATGTTAAGAAGTGGCTAGCCGCCCAATTCCAAATGAAAGATTTGGGAGTGGCACAATATGTTCTAAGGATCCAGATCATTTTGAATCGTAAGAACAAGAGGTTGGCCTTGTCTCAGGCATCGTACATTGACAATATGTTGATCAGGTACTCGATGCAGAATTCCAAGAGGAATTTGTTACCCTTCAGGCATGGAATTATTTTGTCTAAGGAGCAATTTCTAAGACACCTAAAAAAGTTGAGGAAATGAGACAGATTCTGTTAAACGCAAATATTAAGATATACAATAATGCATGCAAGATACAAGTCTATGTCCCCATAACCAGTTCTCTGACAACAGCGCCATAAACTTGATACGCTAAAATTTAATATATACCATCATGCACGCAAGATACAAGTCTATGTCCCCGTAACCAGTTCCCCAAAAAAGGCACCATAAACTTGTTGACATGGATTTTGATCTAAGCTACAAGTCCATGCGATACTACTTTTAGATATGCATTAATGATTAATGTTCTTGTAGTACGTTGTGCATAGTCACAAGTTTCCTTGTGTTGGAACCAAGTATAATTCCACCGTAATTTTCTCGGTGTGATCCGAGGTCGAACACAGGGACTGTTTGAGGTTATTGCGTTATGCTTGTGATACATGCGACAAGGGTTTTTTCAGTTTATAAAAGAGTTATGTACAAGAATATAAACATGCGATAAAATAAAGTAAAGCGGTAAATATGCAATAATAAAATAAATTGCAACAAAGTAAACCTAAGTTAAGATGATACAAGATATAGGTTTCATGATACAAGATACCGAGGTTGAGGCTGACTGTGAAGATTATACAAAGATCGTGTTATGTGGTGGCGAGTCTTATGTGCGGAGAAAAAATAGAAAGGATGATTAATATAAATAGCACAAGTTCCTTAATTGCATTAAAGCTATAATTACGGTTCCACTTTTCCCTTGGCGTACACCTCTCGGTGATTGGCCGCGTTCCCACATCTCTATGGTGAAACAGGGACGAATGTAATGAACGCAAGGTTGCTTCCATCTCTGAATGTACTACTCGCTTTAGTTAACACATTCTTCTAACCTTCTCTCGACAGATCAGAATGACATCTTCACTTCTGCTCTCACAGGTGAAGATGCCGTCTAGCATGCCTTTGCTAAACGCATTTATCTCTTTATCACATATTAAGTTACTCATTTAATCCATATTAATTACCAAGATATTAAGAAAACTTCATGGAGAAAATTATTAATGGAGGAACGAAAATAGATAGAAAAGTGGAAACGAAAATAATCAAGACATTCAATAATACTATTTAGCGTCTGATACATGATTTGTGAATGAAGAGATTAAGAAGATGAAATGCAGTTAATGAATAGAGTTAGAAACGAATACAAATAAACGCCAACGTCTTGACGCCGATCTGGATGGAGATTTGCTTTCTAGCGTGGATGGATCGTGTGGAAGGATGAGTTTCCCTCTCAGGTTTGCTCAACCGGTAGTAGGGATCTAAGCACAGAGCTTCATGACGGGGATTTGGCAGAATAACACTGAGACTCACCTCTCGGCCGTATCTCTTTTCTTCCCGAATTTCTTCCAATCAGTACTTAGCTCAGCCTCTCTCTCAATAATCTAGCATCAATTCGCCCTCGTATCAAGTAGATTTTCTCTGAATTCTATGGGGGGTATTTATAGGTGAAAAACTTTGGCTCTTGGCTTATGGACCCCACTTATTATTATGGAAATTCCAAAGATGGAGGAATAAATATTCCTTCTGTTATGCAATCAGACCGTCAAATCTACACAACGGTTAGTTGTACATGTGTCACAATCCTTTGCATTTATATTGCTCAGCTGCATCTTTCAATCGGGTGCTTGCATGCGGTGTTGTTTTTATTACCACATGCAGTTAAAATTCAGCTCGGGATTGACTGTCGCATTGCGGCGTCATTGCGTTGATCGTCTCTTCATTGTGGTTTGACGGGCGCAATGTGACGAAGATGCGTTATTTAGTTTCTCGTTGAACCTTGATTGCAAGCAGGTTTCCTACAAAACAGAGTAGAAATATCCTCTTCTACCATCCTGATGATGTTAATGGGTGTAATTGTGATAATTCATAATTATTGTATTTCTGAGCTAATTTTCATACAATTGATGCATATTCCTTCTTTTTTTGGCTGCAATATCTAGATAAGGCAGTATAAATAACTTGTATTTCTACAAGTTATCAGATTCCCTATGCTTTGGCTATTAGAAACCTTATGTATGCAACGTTATGTATTAGACGTGACATTTTCTATGCAGTAGGGATTGTTAGTCGATATCAGTCCAATCCAGTATTTGATCACTAGACGACGGTCAAAACGATTCTTAAGTATCTTCGGAGAACGAGAGACTATATACTCGTGTATGGAGATAAGGATTTGATCCTTACAGGATACATAGACTCTGACTTTCAGACTAATAAGGATTCTCGGAAATCAACATCAGGGTCAGTGTTCACTCTGAATGAAGGGGCTGTAGTTTGGCGAAGCATCAAACAATGATGCATCGTGAACTCCACTATGGAAGCGGAATACATAGTCGCTTGTGAAGCTACTAAAGAGGTTATTTGGCTTAGGAAGCTCCTTACAGATTTAGAAGATGCTCTAAATATGTCTTTGTCGATCACTCTCTATTGTGATAACAGTGGGGTTGTGGCAAATTCTTAGGAATCACAAAGTCACCGAAGAAGCAAGTATATTGAATGGAAGTATCATTTGATTAGGGAGATTGTGCATCGTGATGATGTCGTCGTCACGAAGATCGCATCGGAGCACAACGTTGCTGATTCATTTACAAAGGTTGTCCTGGCTAAAGTTTTCGAGGATCATCTGAAGAGTCTAGGTCTACGGGGCATGCGACACCTTGTCTAGGGCAAGTGGGAAATGTTACTAGTGTATAGAGTGTGCCCTAGTTTATTGTATTGTACTATTTTTTTGTATTATACATTAGTCTCTCGAGGTATTAGGACGAGTGGGAGATTGTTGGGATTGGTGTCCTAATTCTTTCGGTGGACTGGTAGTTTGTAAACATTTTGTACACATTGTTATTAATAAAATAAAGGTTATTTTATTTACATTTACTTATATCTAATAAACTAAGCTTCGTGGTTATTTCATGTAACTTAAGCATGTTGATCTGGTAGAAATACAAGTTATTACAGCTCAAATAAGTAAAACAATAAGAGAATGTGATGGTAAAATAGGCAATATCATGTCCGAAAGCGCTAAACTAAAAGGAATTGCGATCGCGAATGCTCATCGCATAAAAGCAGTTAATTTACCTATTTTGTGCAGGTACAATGCGATGGCACATAAGAAATTGTGATCCAAAGGCATAAGGCAACAGTGCGCTTGAAGTTGTGATCGCAAGTCATGCGACCATGAGAAGTTTCTTAAAAAAGTGGCTGCATAAAAACCTCGCATCAAGGCGACAACACAATAAATCATGATGGGACAGAAAGCTGATAACGGTCAATTCAGAATTTAGTTGACAAGCCGTTAAAAGCCACACAGTAGCAAGTATATTCAACTTTCGGTGACTATTAAACGACACAACAGAGTAGGGGAATTAATGCCGCCCATCGTTGCAATCATTAGCAAGAAAAGCAAATTCACCTTAAAATCTATAAATACCGAAGGCCACCAAAGAGAAGGGGAGATAGTTAGTCCATTCCTGCACATACCTATACATATTGTCACACCCCCTCCCAAACTACCTGCTAGCTTAGTCAGGGAGATGGCATGAAGCCAACTGACATCGTCCTCCTCTAACGATACCTGTTGACCCTACTGAATCGTTGAACCTGATAAACATACTAATCTTAGATATAAAATACTTTACATGTAACAGAACACAACGGAATCCTTGAAAACATTTAGATACACATGAAGTGTAGTCCTGACATAACTCGGTTTGGAAAATAACCTGATAGAGATATCACAACCAAAAATATATTCAATTGGGGTTTACACAACCACGACATCTAGTGCTTACACAACCATAAACTATCCAGTTCTTACAAAGACATTTACAATACAAACAGACACAATGTACAACTCCATCCACGTATGGAGCTTGATCTGGAAGCTTTTAGTAGAAAACAAACTTTGGCCGTTATCAGGCACTGGGAGCTCGATCTTTACCTGAAAATTGGGAAAACATTTTGAAGGAGTGAGCTACGAAGCCCAGTGAGTGACTAAATTTAAAACTATAAATCCGCAAATAAAAACATGTGATAAACCTTTAAACGTATAAATCTGTTCAATCAAAATGTTAAACATAAACGTGTAATGATAAAAGCTTTCTCAAATATTCCGCAAGTACGTCATTAAAATCTAGCAAGGCATATCAAGTATATAAAATATTTTAACTAACATGACAAATCAACATTGTGTAGGGCACGCCCAGTACAACCAACGTTTATTAGCTCTACGATGTAGTGGGGCTCGCCCAGCACTCCCATCGTCTTTGTCGTAGTGGGGCCCGTCCAGCATTCACGACAGCATTGTTGACAACGGAATATAACCTGTGTGCAAACGGTATCATATAGCCTTGGGCTCAATATCTCAGTCATGTAGTCAATAAAAATCTCAGAAAACCACATGGAAACATTAAAACATGCCTGCTTACCTTTATCTTCCGTAAAACTCAAGCTTACTCAGCTTGCTCATGAAAAACTAAAAATCTTTAAACAGTACTCACTAATACATACTTTACTTTAAATGATATTGTTTCAACTACTTTTCAGGAAGTCAATAATCACTTGCTCGTATATAAACCTCATTAGAAAATCTAAGCTCAAAACTTATGCTTGAAACCATTCATAGAAATCATGTATCATTCATAAGTTCATATTCAAGCACATAAACCATTTAAGCATAAATTACAGTTTAGAGATCATTTTTGAAATTCGTTTTGTCACTCACAGTCTTGGCTAGTTCCCTGGTCTGTAGACTCGGCCTATTTCCTCTTGGCCTGTCAAACAAACCAAAATCGAGCATCAGAACTATAAATTTTCTTGTCTTTCCATGCTCATGAATTCTAAATTCTAGAATAAAATCACACTTCACACTTTTTTTTTTCCAGATTTTTAAGATTCAAAACCCTAAATTCAAACACTCATTACTTGACCAAAATTAATGTTCTATATATCAAACTCTTCATTTTTGAACCCTCTACAACTTACCTAAAGGAATAAAAACGATATTCCCAAAGGATTTATCCAGAAATCCCTCGAACACAGCAAAAACAGATTCGTGCTTCTCTACTACCCTCTACTTTTCTCCTAAAATTAAATCTACTTCTAGTATTTTTGGTTCATGAATTCCTCATGAAAGTTATACGAAATTGAATAAGCTTTCCAACCATACCCAATTGAGCTTCTAATTCAACCTGTACACCCCAAAATATTCGAAAAATCAGAGAAAACCAGAGATCCTTCTGATTTGTACGAAAATTTTGTGCTCTATTTTCCTTTTCAAAACCCATTAACTTAACCTCAGATTTAGCTCAAGCTTCCTTCATAAAATTTGTTAGAAATTGGATTAAATTTCAAGGAAGTCAGGCCTTACTTTTTAGTTCTTTTTGTGTAGCTCAAACCAACCTAAAAACTAGAGATAGGCAGGTTAAACCCAAATTCTTCCATGGTTGCACTTGCATGAACTTTTTCCTCCCTTCTTCAACCTCCCACCTGCAGCAAGCTTCTTTTTCCTCGTCCTTCACTCTCTCTCTCGAAATTCTCTAAAAATCTGATGGGAAATGATGGAGAAATGGGCTGAAATGAGTTAAGGTTCTCACTTTAAACCCTTTACGCGCCGAATAGGGTTTCCATTTCCTTTTTTTTTTTGTTTTTTTTCCTTTTTCCTTTTTCCTTTTCCTTTTCCTTTCCTTTTCTTTTCTTTTTCTTTATTTCCTTTCTTTTCTTTTCTTTATTAATAAATTCAAAAATATCAAAGACAACTTCAACCAAAAGCTTTGCCATTTTTCTTCAACAATGGAACAACAAAAACTTAAATCCAACATCCTACAATATGTGACAAGAGCAAATAATCCAAGGAAAGTCTCGGGTTTACAGCTTATCTCCCCGTTATAAAATTTCGTCCTCGAAATTTAAAAGTCCTTAGGTGAAGAGTGTCGGGTAACTCCTCCTCGTCTGGTCTTCTGACTCCTAAGTTGCCTCCTCCACTCCGTGATGTCTCCAAAGGACCTTCACGAGTGGGATCGTTTTGTTCCTAAAAACTTGCTCCTTTTTGTCGAGGATCTGAACCGCTTCCTCTTTATAACTCAAGTCTTCTTTCAGCTCAACCAGTTGTGCTTGCAACACATGTGATGGATCTGGAATATATTTCCTCAACATGGACACATGGAAAACATCATGTATTCGAGCAAGTTCTGCTAGCAACTCAAGTCTATAGGCTGTTGGTCTAACTCATTCTGTTATCCGATAAGGACCAATATATCTAGAACTCAGCTTACCCTTCCTCCCAAAGCAAAGAACACCTCTCCATGGAGATAACTTTAAGAAAACTTGATCTCCAACCTGGAATTCTAAGTTTCTTCGTTGCTTATCTGCATAGCTCTTTTGTCGATCTTGAGCTATCTTCAGGTTCTCTCTAATCGACTTAATATTGTCTAACGTAACTTGTACTAACTCAGAACCAACTAGCTTTCGCTCTCCCACTTCGTTCTAGCACACAGGAGTTCTGCATGGTATGCCATACAAAGCCTCGAATGGTGTCATGCCGATACTAGACTGATAGTTGTTATTATAAGCAAACTCCATAAGTAATAAGTGGGTATCCCAACTTCCCTTAAACTGAAGGACACATGCACTCAACATGTCTTCTAAGGTTTGGATGGTCCTCTTTGACTGACCATCTGTCTGGGGATGAAACGTTGTATTGAACTTCAACTTTATTCCCATTGCTTTCTGCACACTAGGCCAAAAATTAGAAGTCAACCTCGGATCCCTATCTGAAACTATGGACACTGGCACTCCATGCTGACTCACAGTCCTGTCGATGTATAGCTTAGCTAGCTGATCTAGTGTAGACATCACTTTAATCGGTATAAACCGCGCTGTCTTGGTGAGTCTGTCTACTATTAGCCATATACCATCATGTCCACTAGTAGTACGAGGTAATCCAAACAGAAAATCCATGGTAATATGCTCCCAGTTCCACTCTGGCACTGGTAGTGGATTAGGGAGTCCTCCTGGCCTCTGTCTCACTGGTTTAACCTGTTGGTAGATCAAACATTTATCAACATATTCGGCTATCTCTCGCTTCATACCAGGCCACCAATAAGTTTTCTTTAAAGTTCTGTACATCTTGGTGCTTCCTGGATGAAAAACATAAGCTGAACTATGAGCTTCCTCTAGTATAGCACCCTTAAGCTCACTAATACTCGTACCGCATAGTCTTCTCTGCTTAACTATGGCTCCGTCTGCTCTCAACTCAAATTTTGCCTCTGGGCCTTGCTTGGACTTTGCAAGCATCTTCTGTAAGTTACTATCCTCTGGCTGTCTTCTAACAATCTCTGCTACTAGAGAAGACCTAACCTGAAATTGAGCTAAAAGACTCCCCGAAGTCTCTGTAGTCACAACCGCCCTGAAACCTCTTAACTCACTTAGCAAGGTTGCTCGAATACTACACAAGGCAATCTTCGAAAGTCTCGACTTCCTACTTAATGCATCTGCCACTACGTTAGCCTTACTCGGATGGTATTCAATGGTACAGTCATAGTCTTTAATCAGTTCTAGCCATTGCCTTTGTCTCAAATTCAGCTATTTCTGATCAAAGATATACTTCAGGCTCTTATGATTTCTGAAAATGTGGCACTTCTCACGAAATAAATAATGTCTCCAGATCTTCAGTGCTAAAACAACTGCTGCTAGCTCAAGATCATGGGTAGGGTAATTACACTCATGTTCTTCAACTGCCTTGAAGCATAAGCTATTACCTTTCCTTCCTACATAAGCACACAACCTAATCATTTCCTCGAAGCGTCACAATAGATCACATACTCTTTCCCTGTTACAAGAAGTGTCAGAATAGGTGATGTCACTAATCTATTCTTCAGCTCTTGGAAACTCTGTTCGTACTTATCCAACCACACAAACTTAACATTCTTCCTTGTCAAAGCTGTCAAGGGTAATGCTAATCGTGAGAAATCCTCAACAAAACGTCAGTAGTATCCAACAAGGCCTAGGAAACTACGTGCCTCTGTTGCACTAGCTGGTCTCTCCCAATTGACAACAGCTTCCACTTTCTATGGATCAACACTAACTCCGTCCGCTGAAACTACATGCCCTAAAAACACTATCTGTTTCAACCAGAACTCACATTTGCTGAACTTAGCGTACAACTGTTTATCACGTAGTGTCTATAGAACAGTCCTCAGATGTTTCTCATTGGCTTTCCTATCAATTGAGTAAACTAGTATGTCATCGATGAACACTATCACAAACTGATCTAAGTACTGATGGAAGATTCTATTCATGAGGTCCATGAAAACTGCTGGCGCATTCGTTAAATCGAATGGCATCACTAAAAATTTATAGTGCCCATACCTCATCTTGAATGTTGTCTTAGGAATATCTGATTCCCAAACCTTTAACTGGTGGTATCCTGACCTCAAATCAATCTTAGAGAACATTGCTGCTCCCCTTAACTGGTTAAACAAGTCATCAATGCATGGTAGAGGATACTTGTTACGTATCGTGACCTTTTTTAACTACCTGTAATCAATGCATAATCTGAGGTACCATCTTTCTTCTTCACGAATAACACTGGAGCTCCATAAGACGATACACTAGGCCTAATGTATCCCTTGTCAACTAGTTCTTGTAACTGCACCTTAAGCTCACTCGGAGCCAATCTGTACGGCGCTTGTGAAATAGGTGTTATTTCTGGTAACAATTCAATGGTGAACTCCATCTTTCTATCAGGTGGCAAACCTAATAGATCAGCTAGAAAAACATCAAGAAATTCGTTCACTACAGGAACATCTTCTGGTTTCAGCTTTCTTCCTACACCTCTACTACGTGTGCAAGAAATGCTGTGCAACCCTTTCTCAACAACTTTTCAGCTTTCAGAGCTGAAATCAAACTTGTAGGAATAATCTTCCTCTCACCCCTGAAAACCACTTCAGCCAAACATGGTTTCCTAAAAGTCACTTCCTTCCTATGGAAATCCATAGAAGCATGGTGAATGAATAAGAAATCCATTCCCAAAATTACATCCAACACCTGAAACTCTAGTGCAAAAAGATCCACTAGCATACTGAGACCTTCTACTAAAACCTCACAATCACGCAGCACTTAATTGACTAGTAAAACATCACCAACTGGAGTGTATATAACTAAACCCTCAGATAAATTCTCTAGCATCCTATTTAGATTAGTTGGAAACATACTAGAAACAAAGGAATGCATAGCACCTAGATCTAATAAAACACATGTAGGTATATTACAAATAAAAACCGTACCAGTAATCACGTCTGGTGCACCCTCTACTTCCTGTTGAGTCATAGCGTAGACTTTTCTCTGCTGCCTAGGTCTCCTCACAACTCCTTTCTGCTTTACACCGCTGGTGCCCTTTCCTGCAGCTGCTGAGACTCTCAGCTGCTCAACTGTGTGGGACTCAACACCCTGGTCCCTCTGAACTGCTGCTCTCAGTTGTGGACAGTCTCTTTTGAAATGCCCTGGCTGTCCACACTGGTAACACACACCAACACCAATAAGACACTGACCCCAATGATTCCTGCCACAACTTGCACATGGGGTTTTCCTGGTTTCACTAGCAACGGACTCCTAACCCATCTGCGGTCTTGCTGCTGAACTAGCAGATTGACTGAGTGCTCTCTGGCTCTGCCTCTAATAGGCACTACCTGAACTCATCTGCCTTGATGACTGTCCACCAGACCGATGCTTAAAGTCTTGACGACCTGAAACATTCACTCCAAGTGTGAACCTCCGCTGCTCACGACCTCGGAAACCACTAGCTATTGAAGCCCAACAACTAGGCTCCATTGCTGACTTCCCCTCTGTTATACTCTGCTCCACACGTAGGGCAGTCTCTACTAACTGGGAAAAATCCATCCAATTAGCAATAGCTGTAACTAGGGTACGTATCTCAAAACACAGCCCTCTTTCAAACCTTTGACACCTATCACTCTCAGATGCCACAATCACATCAGCATACCGTGAAAGCTCGGTACACTTTCTCTCGTACTCGGCCACTAAAAGTCACCCTTGCTTCTGCCCCAAGAACTCATCTCTCTTTGCCTCACAGTATGTGCTGGGATAATACTTGTCTTCGAATATGCCTTTGAAAGTCTGCCAGTCTAACGTACGTGCATCACTGCACCTGGCTAAAATGGATTTCCACCATCCCTTTACCTTCTTCTGCAGCAGAAATGTGGCAAATCTGACTTTTCGCTCCTCAAGACAGCTCATCACATCGAAGCATTTCTCAAGCATATTTAACCAAACCTCAACGTTAGTTGGATCTGTGGAACCCTCAAACACTGTCGCTCCTAATTTCTTCAGTTGTTCTATTCCATACATCTTTTCCGGATCACTAGGCTCTACTCTCTCTAGCCTACCTACCTCTTGTGAAAATCTAGAAAACTGCTCATTTCCTGCTCCAGTCTGATCTCTCGGGGTACTGGATCCCCTTTCAGATTGACCTTGGGTAGAGTCCTGCATCCCATCCTGATTCTGCCTGCGTCGTCTGCTGGTACGTGGTGGCATGACTCCTATAACATATCAACGCATCAGACATGCTATAGATACTTAACTCAGATGCATGATACTAAACTTCTACCCACATTCTATTCCTGACTGGACTCACTCTTATCTATACTTGGACCATACTATGCTAGTTCTATTTGAACTGACTCAATGTCCAACTATTTACTTCCTAGATTCTTCTAAGCACTAATTGCTCTGTCTCATTTCCCATAAAGCTAACCGCTCTGATACCAAATCGTCACACCCCCTCCCAAACTACCTGCTAGCTTAGTCATAGAGATAGCGTGAAGCCAAAAGACATCGTCCTCCTCTAACGATACCTGTTGACCCTGTTTAATCGTTGAACCTGATAACCATACTAATCTTAGATATAAAATACTTTACATGTAACACAACACAGCGGAATCCCTGAAAACCTTTAGACACACATGAAGTGCAGTCTTGACATAACTCGGTTTGGAAAATAACCTGATAGAGATATCACAACCAAAAATATATCCAACTGGGGTTTACACAACCACGACATCTAGTGCTTACACAACCATAAACTATCCAATTCTTATAAAGAAATTTACAATACAAACAGACACAATGTACAACTCCACCCACGAATGGAGCTTGATCTGGATGCTTTTAGCAGAAAACAGACTTTGGCAGATATCAAGCACCGGGAGCTCGATCTCTACCTGAAAAGTGGGAAAACATTTTGAAGGAGTGAGCTACGAAGCCCAGTGAGTGACTAAATTTAAAACTGTAAATCTGCAAATCAGAACACGTGATAAACCTTTAAACCTATAAATCTGTTCAATCAAAGCGTTAAATATAAACGTGTAACGATAAAAGCTTTCTCAAATATTCCGCAAGTACGTCATTAAAATCTAGCAAGGCATATCAAGTATATAAAACATTTCAACTAACATGACAAATCAACATTGTGTAGGCACGTCCAGTACAACTAACATTTACTAATTCTACGATGTAGTGGGGCCCGCCCAGCACTCCTATCGTCTTTGTCATAGTGGAGCCCGCCCAGCACTCACAACAGCATTGTTGTCACGGAGTACACTCAACGTTAACAACAGAATATAACCTGTGTGCAAACGGTATCATATAGCCTTGGGCTCAATATCTTAGTCATGTAGTCAATAAAAGTCTCAGAAAACCACATGAAAACATTAAAACATGCCTGATTATCTTTATCTTCCATAAAACTTAAGCTTACTCAGCTTGCTCGTGAAAAACTAAAAATCTTTAAACAGTACTCGCTAATACATACTTTACTTTAAATGATATCTTTTCAACTACTTTTCAGGAAGTCAATAATCACTTGCTCGTATATAAACCTCATTAGAAAATCTAAGCTCAAAACTTATGCTTGAAACCATTCATAGAAATCATGTATATTCATAAGTTCATATTCAAGCATGTAAACCATTTAAGCATAAATTACAGTTTAGAAATCATTTTCGAAATTCGTTTTGTCACTCACAGTCTTGGCTAGTTCCCTGGTCTGTAGACTCGGCCTATTTCCTCTTGGCCTGTCAAACAAACCAAAATCGAGCATCAGAACTATAAATCGTCTTGTCTTTCCATGCTCATGAATTATAAATTCTAGAATAAAATCAAACTTCACACCATTTTTTTCCAGATTTTCCAGATTCAAAAACCTAACTTCAAACAGTCTTAACTTCCTCAATACTCGACCAAAATTAATGTTCTATATATCAAACTCTTGATTTTGGAAACCTCTACAATTACCTGAAGGAATAAAAACGAGATTCCCAACGGATTTGTCCAAAAATCCCCCGAACACAACAAAAATAGATTTGTGCTTCTCTGCTACCCTCTACTTTTCTCCTGAAATTAAACCTAATTTTATTCATTTTTGGCTAACGAATTCTTAATGAAAGTTATAAGAAATTGAATAAGCTTTCCAACCATACCCAATTGAGCTTCTAATTCAACCTGTATGCCCCATAATTTTCGAAAAACAAGAGAAAACCAGAGATCCTTCTAATTTGCACGAAAATTTTGTGCTCTATTTTCCTTTTCAAAACCCATTAACTTAACCTCAGATTTAGCTCAAGCTTCCTTCATGAAATTTGTTAGAAAATGGATTAGCTTTCAAGGAAGTCAAGCCTCACCTCTTAGTTCTTCTTGTGTAGCTCAAACCGACTTAAAATCTAGAGATAGGCAAGTTAAACCCATATTCTTCCATGGTTGCACTTGCATGAACTTTTTCCTCCCTTCTTCAACCTCCCACCTGCAGCAAGCTTCTTCTTCCTCGTCGTTCACTCTCTCTCTCTCGAAATGCTCTGAAAATCTATTGGGAAATGATGGAGAAATGGGCTGAAATGAGTTAGGGTTCTCACTTAAATCCTTTAAGTGTCGAATAGTGTTTCCATTTCCTTTTTTTTTCCTTTTTCCTTTTCCCTTTTTCTTTTCTTTTCTTTTCTTTTTCTTTATTTCCTTTCTTTTCTTTTATTTATTATTAAATTCCAAAATTATCAAAGAAAACTTCAACTAAAAGCTTTGCCATTTTTCTTCAACAATGGAACAAAAATAACTTAAATCCAACATCCTACAATATGTGACAAGAGAAAATAATCCAAGGAAAGTCTGGGGTTTACACATATACATAGAGGATAGAGAGAGCAAGGAGACGAGGTGAAGCCAAGAGAAATCGCTCCTAGGCAGATCGAAGACTGTCGGAAAGCAACACAAAGGAGAGAGGGCCAACACTTGCGAGAGTAAGAATACATAACTAGAATAGAGTTGAAGTGATAAAGAGCACTGTAAAAGGCCATGGGAAGCAAGACATTTCTTACTGATGCGTGGTTAATGCGATGAAATAATGGTGTAGAATGCGATGGTGGAATATGCATTGTGCATGCAAGTTCTCTTAGCAAGATCCATGTATAAATCCTACTAAGTTGCCTGGTTAGCCCAGGGTCGAACATAGGGACTATGGAAATAGTATGCGATGGTAATTTTCGATTACTTTGCGTTGACGAATAAAATAATGCATTGGTTGGTATGTTTGTTTAATGTATAAAGTCTATGCGGTGGAATTGAGAAAAGAGTCAATAAGAACGAAAGTACAATGAGTATGCGGAGGAACGGGTTGAGAAGGTCTTTAGCAAGTGCTTCCTGAGATTGCGTTCAAGCTATGAGATCATGCTACACTCATGCGACAACAATTCATTTTCCAATGCAAATGCGATAACTCCTAGTTTTAGGATGCATGCGATGTATGTGATGATGTCTATAGGACTTACTCCTAAGTCTCTATTTCTTGCCTATGCGATGATGAATGATGCACACAGGTACAAAGTGACCACATACAATCATATCCTATCTCTAGGGTGCATGCGATGCATTAATAGCAAACAGAACTTATTCCTAAGTTTCTATCTTTTGATTATGTGGTTCTAATCTGACTCTCCCGGGCCTAGATTCTAATATGACTTTTCCAAGCCTAGATTTTATCCTTAGACCACCCTCCTAAGCATCTCTAAAGGATGAGTGACGCATATATAATACAAGATGATCGCTAAAGTGAAGATCTTAGATCCTGCTAGCTAAGTGCTTCTCAACCCATTCGACAGTTTAGTTACTCATGCATAAGGTACAGAGAGTGGACAGATATAAAGATGCAATTTCCATTTTATAAGTAAGTTCATAATACAAAATGATAATGGAAAATAAGGATAGAGATCTTGGTAGCAATATCTTGCTTCCCAACGCCTTTACACTGAGTTTTCTCTACTCTGCCCAAAAGATGTTCTTGCTTCTGCAAGAGTTGGCACTCTCTTTGTTTTCGACACTTCTTGGCACTCTTCCGAGTTAACCAGGACGATCTCTTGGCATATTCTCCCTTCACTCGCCTCTTCCTTCTAAGTATAGAAAATTACAGACTATGGCTATCTATGGTGAAGAAGAACTATAAATTATGAATAGTGGAAACGAACTCTCTGAACTCCATTAACAAAGGTGGACTTTGGTATTTATAGAGCTTCAGGGTGAAAACTTTTTTCTCTCAAATGATTGCACTGATGGGATGTCATTAATTCTCTGTCTGATGCGCCGAATAATTTTCACCGAAAAGTTGAGTGTACTTGCTACAGTGTGTCGTTGATGCACCGGCTCTATGCGACCACCTTATTGAGCAGATCTTCGCAAATGCATATGATCTCTTAGCCTTGTGGTTACAATCTTTTATGCGCTCGGATGCTAATTTCCTTGGATCGCAATTTCACCTTACACCAACGCATTTTCCTGCACAAAATACATAAATTAGTTGCTTCAATGCAATGGACGTATGCGATCGCAATGTTCTAAACTTAATGCTTTTGGACACAATTTTATATATTTTTACCGTTGCAATCCTTCATTGTTTTATATCTTTGTGCTATAATAACGTGCATTTCTACCCATTATCACTTACCGGGTTTCTTATCACTCAAATCCATTTGTTATTTTGTTCAGTACTTTATTTGCAGAAAATAGAAACTTCATTTTAATCTATGTTCAATCTCTCCATACCATGCATGAGTAGCTAAACTTCTGAATGGGTTAAGAAGCACTTAGCTAACAGAACTTAAGATTTACATTTTATGCGATCATCTTGTCTTATGTATGCATCATTCACCTTCGGATATACTTGAGAAAGTAGTCTAAAGATAGAATTTAGGCTTGAGAGAGTCGGATTAGAATCTAGGCTTAAGAGAGTAAGATTAGATTGCATAAGCAAAAGTAGAAACTTAGGCATAAGTTCTATTTTTTATTTACACATTGCATGTAGCCTAAAAATAGGAATGATGGTATGCGGTCACCTTATTTTATGTGTGCATCATTCATCATCACATACGCAAGAGTAGAGACTTAGAAATAAGTTCTATCAACTATTTCGCATATACATCGCATGCGTCCTAGAAATAGGAATTATGGCATTATACATTGAGAAATGTAGTACTGATATTTGTGTATACCATGATCGCATAACTTGTACACAATCTTAGGAAGTGTTAGTTAGACCCCTTCTCAACCCCCTTCATCACATACTTATTGTAACTCTACGCTTTCATCCCTCTGCATTCAACTCTGATGCATAGGAAAAATCTCAATCAAAACACTATCCACTTCATTTATTTACCACCGCAATAGATTTGAAGAGTCTGTCGCATATCTACTTAGTAGTCCCTATGTTTGACCCTGGACTTACCAGGAAACCTAGGAAGGCTTATACTTGAGCCTTGTTAGGAAAACTTGCATGTTCATCGCATAACACACACATCATCGCATACTCACACCATCGCATCATAATTTCACGCATCAAGTTTTTGGTGCTGTTGCCAGGAACTACGGTATATATTGCGCTAACATCAAACCTTTTTGATTTTCTTCAATAAAGGAAGAAGCAAGCATCGCATGTGCAAAAGACACGCTCCTGAACCCAATTACGACCCAGAGATTGAAAGAACATTTCGCAGAAGATAGAGAAACAGACGTTGACAACAAAGAAGAACTCACAGAATGGCTGAACAACCGGAAGAACAAGCCGCAAATGTAAACAACATAATGGCAAATCCTATCCTATTGGCGAATGATTGCAATAGACCCATCCGGGACTATGTGTCACCAAACTTATGTGATTTCTTTCCAGGAATCATGAGGCTAGCATTGGATGGATCAAGGTTTGAGATGAAGCCGATAATGTTACAGATGATATAGACAACAGGACAGTTTGATGGACATCGTGGCAAAGATTCACACACCCATCTCTGAAGTTTCATTGAAATTTGTAACACTTTTATGTTCCCTAATATCTCCATTGAAGATGTTCGACTCACGTTATTTCCATTTCACTATGCGATAAAGCAAGAAAATGGGTGTACTTCCTCAAACCAGGAGAGATAACTTCATTGGAACAGATTGTGGAGAAGTTTATGAAGAAGTATTTCCTTCCTACAGAGAATGCCAGAAGGAGGAAGTTAATCATAATTTTGAACAAGAAGAAGAAGAATCGCTCAGTGATGTATGGGCGAGGTTCAAGAGGTTAGTGCGCGACTGCCCGCCAAATGGATTGCCAGATTGCCTCCAAATGGAGATGTTCTATCATGGATTAAATCATGCATCGCAGACAGCTACCAATGCGGTAGCAGCAGGCGGTCTACTGGACAAGACTTATGACGAGGCAAAGAACATTCTTGATCGCATATCGAAAAACCATGAAGATTGACAAGAAAACGATCAGAGAGCAAAACCTAGAGAAGGTAACGCAAATAATGGTGCCATCGCATCTTTGCAAAATCAGATGACTGCGATGTTAAATTTGTTACAAGGCATCACAATAAACAATCCTAGAGCGCAAAGAGAGCAAGTCAATGCGATAGAACAGACAAACACTAGTTGTGCTACATGTGGAGAATCGCATTCGGTTAAAGAGTGTCCACGAAACCTGCAGTCAATCTACTTTGTGAAGAACAACCCTTTTTCAAACATGTACAACCCCGGGTGGAGAAACCACCCTAATTTTGCTTGGAAAAATAACCAACAACAAGGCTATCAACCTATAGCGCAAAAGGAAGGACCACCAGGACTTTTCCAACGAGCTAACGGTCAATAGCAACAACAAGCCAGTAGCTCTCAAACACAACCACATCCTATCTGGAGAACCTGTTAAAACAGTACATCGCAAAGAATAAGACAGTCCTCTAGAACTAGGTGACTTCCATCCGCAACTTGGAAATCCAAATAGGACAGATTGTGGGAGAGCTGAAAAGTAGACCGCAAGAAACACTGTCGATCTCAACTAAGCTCCACACAACTTGGGGAACACTGCCAAGCAGTCACCTTGCAAAGTGGAAAGGCGACTGTGGAAGTTAGGAAGGAGCCAAGAAGGACTGATTCAAATGGGATGAAATCAAAGAACCCGTTGGCGCAAAATGAGTCAGAAGAACCCGAGATTATATAACCCAAAGTTGTGACAACCTCTAAGCCTCCAGACCATGGAACTGTAAAAGTACAGCTACCTCCATTCCCTCAAAGGCTGAAAAAGAAGCAAAATGACGAAGGTCAGTATCATTGCTTCCTGGAGATATTAAAACAACTACACATCAATATTCCATTTACAGAAGCGATAGATTAGATGCCGAAATATACCAAGTCTTTTAAGGATATGGTGTCGAAGAAGAGAAGCACAGGAAGATTTGCCACAGTGGCATTAACACAAGAATCAAACACTATAACCCCGCCGAAGATGCGCGACCCAGGCAGCTTTATGACACCCTGCTCAATAGAAGTGATCTACATCAGTTAAGCATTATTTGATCTTAGGGCAAGCATAAATTTAATGCCCCTTTCAATCTTCAAACAATTAAACATAGGACAGTTGACACCCACGGGTGACTCTTCAGCTTGCAGATAAGTCCTTGGTACACCCTGAAAGAAAGTTGAAGGATGTCTTGGTCACCATCGACAAATTCATTCTACCTGTAGACTTCATCATTCTAGATTATGAAGCAGACAAAGATGTGCCAATCATATTGGGACGACCATTCTTGTCTACTAGTCGTGCACAAAGGAGACCCCACGATGTGCATCAATGGAAAGAGGCTCAGGTTTAACATCATCAAGGCAATGAAGTTCCCAAAAGATGAAGGCTTTTCATATTCTGACGATGAGCACACTTGCAATGAAGATTTGGAGTCCGAAAAAGAAGATGAAGAAAGAGAGGATGCGACAGCATCCTTAGAAACCTGCCATGTAATAACAGAGACAGTGAACAATGAAGAAAAGTTGAATTTGAATGAAGAGAGAAAAACACAGAAACCTTCCTTAGAGAAACCACCTATGCTGGAGCTAAAAACTCTACCAAATCATTTGAAGTACGTTTTCCTTGGCCAGAATGAAACCTTGCCAGTAATAATATCCTCTACATTACCGGAAGAAAAAGAAAATGCGCTGCTTAGTATTCTAAAGAAATATATTAAAGCAATCGAATGGATGCTAGCAGATATCAGAGGAATTAGCCTGATGTACTGCATGCACAAAATTTGGCTTGAAGAAAACCAGAAAGGCTCGATCAAACCTCAACGTAGACTGAACCCTGCCATGAAAGAGGTTGTTAAAAAAGAGATTATTAAATGGTTATACACTGGCATCATATGCCCTATCATCGATAGCACGTGGGTTAGCCCCATGCAATGTGTTTCCAAGAAGGGCGGATGACAGTAGTCCCGAATACAAACAACGAGTTAATCCCCATGAGGACCGTCACTGGCTAGTGGATTTGTATGGACTACCGGAAGCTCAATGCGGTGACAAAGAAGGATCATTTCCCTTTGCTTTTCATTGATTAAATGCTTGACCGACTAGCAGGGAATGACTATTTCTATTTTCTTGATGGGCATGCAGGCTATAACCAGATTAATGATCGCACCAAAAGACCAAGAAAAGACCACATTCACCTGTCCATATGGAATGTTCGCTTTTTACCACATGTCGTTTGGATTATGTAATGGGCCGAGCACATTTTAAAGGTGTGTGATGGCAATCTTCTTCAAGTATCTTGAGGACTCAGTGGAAATCTTTATGGACAATTTCTCAGTTTATTAGCAAACATATGAAGTTTGTCTGAAAAAATTGGGGAGGATACTAAAAAGATGCAAAGAGACTAATCTGGTGCTAAACTGGGAAAAATGTCATTTCATGGTTAAAGAAGGAATTGTGCTCAGGCACAACATTTCAAAGGACGGACTAGAGGTGGATAAAGCAAAAATCGAGGCTATTGAAAAACTCCCACCTCCAAAAAATGTGAAGGCTTTAAGGAGTTTCTTAGGACATGCGGGGTTCTACAGACGATTTGTGAAGGACTTCTCTAAAATAGCTCGACCGTTGAATGCATTGCTGGAAGCTGACATAACTTTTGACTTTGACTCACAATGTCTCACCGCATTCAAAGCACTAAAGGATGCACTGACTACAGCGCCTACTTTGATCGCACCTGATTGGACAAAATCATTCAAGCTGATGTGCCATGGCGGCAGTTTTAGCATAGAAGGAAAAGACAATGTGATTTCCAAGTTGCGGATGAAGCTTCTACCGGTAATCTTTGCAATTGAAAAATTCAGACCTTACTTATTGGGATCCAATGTTATAGTTCACACCGACCACTCGACAATAAGATATTTAATGACCAAAAAAGATGCAAAGTCGAGGCTAATCCAATGGGTTCTTGATAACTTGTAGAAATACAAGTTAAGAAATTGGCTTAGAAATACGAAAATTATTAAGTGTCGTGAGCACACCCACTAACCCCATTGTGATGGTAAAATGGAATGTCCAAGTCTTTGTTTTGTAGGAAATAGGTCATCGCATGCGATAATCGCTTGACGACAAAAAAATGAACAATGCATCCACATTGTATGCGGCAATCATTCAAGAATGAAAAAGAACAACGCAATTGCAACGCATGCGACGATTAATCACAGACTCAAACAATCAATGCATTTCCATCGCATGCGGCAACCGATAGAAGATCAAAACAATTACACTGCATGTAGTGATCGATCGAAGATGTGAAGAGCAACGCATCTGCAAGGACTTCTGACAGTGTACAACTTTTTTGTTGAATCAATCGTGGAGCAGAGCGGACCTTTCCACCAAGCCATGGCAAAAATTATCAGATTTTCAAAGTGGGACCACTAATATAGAAGGAGCCAAGGTCCATAAATAGCTTCCTCAAATTCAATGAATAGAGGTTGGTCTGAAGAGACAATTTAGAAAAAATCTAGGAGTACATAGAGACAAGACTGAAAGGTAAGTCTCTGAGCAAGCAATTATTTCCATTCCCGAAGAAGAAGCTCTGTGCGAAAGGTCACTTCTACCTAGAAAGCAAGCCTAAGAAGGAAGCTTTCCACTCCATTTCTTCCACACGCCGGTAAGCAAAACGTCTCCGATAGGGATCCGTGTCAAGAAATTGACACTCTTTCCATATTTGTTCTTATTTTCTATTCATCTATTGTGTTCATCTATCTTTAATCCTTCATTCAATATCTGTAACAAACGCTGATCTTTAGATTTAAATATCATTATCGTAATCATTGTCATTTTTCTGTTCTTCTCCACACATTCATCATCCATTTTCTTCATCACGTGTCACTAATCCACTGGGTAAAGGGGAAGGATTAAGCGAGCGACTTAATCCTTATTAAGGAAATCAGCTAAGTTTAGCTAAAGCATTCTCGACGGCATCTTCATCTGTGAGAGCAGAAGTGAAGATGTTATTCTGCCTATCAAAAGAAGGTTGGAAGAATGCGTTAACTAAAGCGATGAAAACAACCTTGCATTCATCACGTTCATCCCTGTTTCACCATAGACATATGTGAATGCAGCCGATCACTGAAAGGTGTAAGCCAAGGGAAAGTGGAACCTTAGTTGCATCCTCAAGAAGATTGACGAACTTGCGATGTCCTTTCCCTCAACCCATTCTTTTTTTGATTCATTTCACAAGACTTGCCATCGCATTCACCAGACACTTTTGGACATTTTCACAGCTAGTCCTCAACATGTATATTAATAGTTTATTCATTTACTTTATCACTACAATATCACCGCAATTTATTTCACTGCAATTTATTTCACTGCAATTTATTTTATCGCATTTTATTTTTTAGGGCATTTTATTCTTTGCCGCAATTTACTTTTTTACCACAATTTACTTTTTTGCAAACCCAATTCATTATTCTTTATGTTAATCGGTCACATATACTACAATAGTATCGCATTAACTACAACAATCCCCGTGTTTGACCTTAGATCACTTTGAGAAACTTGCGTTGGAAATATACTTGGTTCCAGCATAAGAAAACTTGTGACATGCACTACACGAACGCATACTACGAAGCATTTAAGCATCATCGCATACATTTAGAACGTAGCATCGCATATTATCATAAATCACAGCACATAGCCAAATAATAATCATAGCCAATCAATCAATCATTCATTTAAATTTTTATTATTACAAGTTTTTAGTGCCGTTGCTGGGGATTGGCAACGTTTAGTGTTGAATATTTTTATGGTATTTTGCAGGACAGATCTCTGTTGTACTGTTTGTTTAATGCGAATAGCAGGCTAACGATTTATGAGTACTAAGACTGAACCAGAATTCAAAGCCGACCCAGAGATCGAGTGTACATTTCACGCACGAGCACACCAGAACCGAACAAGACGAAGAAAAACCATGGCTAACAACAATAGGCCCGATGGGAATCAAGGGGTAAATCAGCCGGCGCAAGATCCCGTTTTTCTGGCTGCCAACCTCAATATCCCAATGAGGAACTATGCGGCACCATTTTATATGACTTCTCACCCGGAATTGTAAGACCCACGGTAGAGGACAATGCCAGATTTGAGATAAAGTCGGTCATGCTACAAATGATCCAGAATGCGAGGCAATTCGAAGGTCTGCAAGGAGAAGACCCGCACACCATTTGACCAGCTTCGTTGAAATGTGTGATACATTCTCCATTTCTGGCATGTCTCCAGAAGGAATTAGACTGTATCTCTTCCCGTATACACTACGGGATGAGGAAAATAGGAGCAAAATGAAATTAATTCTTGGGACAAGTTGGTCGAGTGATACATGAAGAAATTCTTCCCGCCTACAGTCAACACAAGAAGACAGAGGGATGTGTTGAATTTTGAATAGATAGAAAATGAGACTCTGAGACCCACATAGGTGCGATTTAGGAGATTGATGAAGAAATGTCCGCATATTCGTATTCTCGATTGTGTTCTAATGGAAACCTTTTACAATGGCCTGGACAAATCGACGCAAGCTATTGCTGATACCTCTGTGGCAGGAGGATTCATGGACAAAACGTACACTGAAGAAAAGGTCCTCTTGGATCGCATTTCATGAAATATAGATGACTGGGTAGACGACAGGTATAGAAGAAGAGTCCCAGAACGAAGAAAAGCAGAAAGTGCCATTGTACCTGCAGATACAATGACCACATTGGCTGCACAAATGGCCGCAATTACCTCTCTCCTCCAAACGATGGAAATTAATCAGGGAACCCTCTCCTAGGGTGTGATGCAAGCCAATGCGCTGGCACAAGTGGCAGCGATAGGTTGTACACAATGTGGAAGGGGTCATTCAGTAGAAAAGTGCCCATCAAACCCACAGGCAGTGTACTTCATTCAAAATAACCCGTACAACCCAGGTTAGCGGAATCACCCCAACTTCAGTTGGGAAGGGAACAATGACTAGGGAGCCAAAGGAGTCTACAGAACAATTATGGGAATTGAGGAAACCCTTGGCTTTTCATCAAGGTCTGAATCAAGGCCCAACCTATAAATCGCACTTCCTTCAACCGAGGAACTCATTTCCATCTCTTCGTGAAAGAAAAACCCTAAAGAAATTCTCTCTGCATACCATCCCCTTCCGAGCTTCTTCCTAAGACCAAAAATTTTCCAACTCCTTTCACTTCACCAACAAAAAAAAAAAATGGCCGAACAGTCATCACACTTTTCTTCCCTACCATCGTCCCCTTCCCAAGCCCCCGTCAACGCATGGGAGGCGGCTTTCCTCACTGCCAACCACCACCTCGCCGCCCAGCCTAAGCCTTTCCCAAGAATCGCCAGAAAACCCCGACGAAAGACCTCTGTAGTAGCGAAACCACCCACCAACCGAGAGGGGCCAAGCACGGAGAGTGCCCTTGCCACCAGACCTGAGGTGGCACTCCCAGTACCTTTGACTGAAAGCGAATTGAAGCGAAGGGACAATAAGGAGGTATTTGGGAGTATTTTGAGCAATTTAGAAAGCCCGTTACCGGAGGCAGGAGTAGTGAACCAGCCCCTGCCGTCAGAGGAGGAATTAGCAATGGCTTCGCAGAGAATGGCCCTGGTCACTTCGAATCCGAAGGAGACTGTCCCAACAGAATCCAATGAGGGACCCATCAGGGTCGTTTTGGAGGTTGTAGAGGTGAAAAAGTAGCCAGGGACGGCCGAAGAGAAGGAGAAAAGAAAAACAGGCAGAAGACGATGAAGTTGCCCGGCTGAAAAAGGATAATAAAGAAAAAAAAAAAGAAGAGTGAAATAAAACAACGTAGGCGAGATGAGAAGTGCCTAAAGAAAGAGGAGAAAAAGAAAGAAGGCGGAAAGTCTAAATTTTGATGGAGAATTACCACCGCAAGGGTGGAAGAGGGAGTGTCAGCGCAAGCTAGAGCATCAGTGCAACCACAAGTTTCATCACCGCATACCAGATTGGTTGCGTTTGAAGATAGAGAAGACCCTGATATCAACGCTCTTATGCGGCATCGCAAGGGTCCACAAGTGACCTAAATTTCTTTCAACGCATAGTAGATGAGGAGGAAAAAAGAAAAAGAGAATTAGAGGAGAAAGAAGAAAAAACGTCACGTGCGTGCCAAATCATCGCATCGGGCGATTTGGACAGAAAACTTCACGATGAGGCGAATCGCCGTGACAACGTAAGGGCGGAGGAAAAAGAAAGAATAAGGCTCGAGGATGAGCAGTGCATTGCGCTCGCCTCGGAGCAACTTGCAAAAGAAATGAGAGAAGAAGAAGAAGCAGAAAAGAAGGAGAAGGAGGAGAAGGAACGACGCCGTAAAGCAAAAGTGCAGTGCGTCCGAGATAGGAAGAGAAAAGAAGAGCAACGCAAGGCAAATGAACAAAAACAAAGACAAAAATCCTGGCTTGCGTCTGCTCAAGAAAAGGGCAAAGTGAAAATGGAGAGCAACGAGCTTGTGTCGACTAGGAGGCACCCATCAACCAAGAAAGAAAATGATGATCTGTGGATAGAAATGGGCTTCTTCCCTGTGTTGGTGCCACTACCAGATCTCATCAACAGTGTTGTGGTGGAGCATGGGTGGGAAAATTTCTACCAATGTCCATCCATCATTATTCCTACAGTAGTGAGAGCCTTCTATCACGGCCAGCTCCTTGACACCGAAGATGCGGTAACCATCGAAGGGAGAGTAGTGTCGTTCATTGAAAAGGATATCAATGAGCTTTATAAGTTGAAGAACCTCCCGGAAGCACCAGTTAACAAGTTGATCGATGATCCTGAAGAAGAGCATATGGAGGATACGCTGAAAGCATTAACGCAACTGGGCATCAAGTTGTCGGTATCATTAACAGGCATAAGAACCCTCGCCTCCAATAGACTGCTGCTAGAAGCGCGACTTTGGGTATATTTGGTGAAACAGTGACTCATCCCAACAACGCATGACAAAACAATTTCAAGGGATCGAGTTATGGCCGCATACTGCATAGCGTGCAACATTCCGATCGATGTGGGCCAGCTCATTGCGAAGCAGATTCAAGGTTTTGTTGGCCATGTGAGAGGTCAATACTTCTTCCCATGGAAAATTTCGAGCCTATGCCTCTATATGGGTGTAGGCATTGACGAAGAGCCCATGTCTGAAGTTCACGGAGTCATCCACATGAAGATACTGAGAATGCTTCTCAAGGATTCACCACATTGCTCCGAGCTTCAAACAAAAAGACCCCTCATTTATCTATATGTGCCGCAACCTCCAAAACCAAATAAGCAGCGCCGCAATGATAAAAGAAAGGAAATCGTCCAAGAACGATCACCACAGAAGCAAACCAGTCTACCCTTCGACCCTTTGCCTTTAATCATTCGCCCACTAAGCCCTTTAAACGAACCCCTTTCCCCTATTCCTGAAAAATTCACAAACCTCCACCTTGCCCCCCGACTCCAACCTCGCATCTCCAGCAGTGTCTCCCTACCATCCATCTCCATCTCACTTTTCACCCCCATTGCCGCATGTTGATGACCCACATGATTTGGGAGCACGCCCTTCCGCTCAATCTCAAACCGATGTTGGTAAAACATCAACGGCGCAACCCACCACCGCATCCCTTGCTGCTGCCTTAGCCGATATACGGGTCTTCTTATCTCAACAACTCACCTTCTTCCATCATGCATTAATGGAGTTACAGGAAAGTAACAAAGAGTTGCGAGACAACAACACAATGTTGCGACAGGCGATGGTCAATATTAAATGCAACATCTTTACCATTCGCCTGAACCAAAGACAGATGGCCGAGCGCAACCATGAGTACTTCAATTTCTTAACGGCATATCTACATGGTCCCATGGTGCCTCCACATCTACAGCAACCTCTACAATTTCAAGAAGCGCCACAAAGAGCTCCTCCGCAACATCCTTCTCATCAAGAGCCCCCGCCGCAACTCTAAATTTGGGGGTGTACCACCTTCTCCAAAATTTTTCATTTTTTCTTTGCGGTCATTCAATTTTTTTATAGAGAGTTATACCTTGTATTCTTTTGTACATACTTACAATTTTGTGTTGCGATACTTATAATTCTTTGTGTACTTAGACAAAGTTTATACAACTGAATAATCATTCTTTCCTTATGCGTTGGCCTCTTTACTTTTATCATTCTTTGTCAATTTATTGCGGTAATTCTTTTCTTTTCTTTTGCTTTGTTTATTTGCACTGCCATGATGAGTAGTATGCATACCCTTAGCAAAATTTCTTTATACATTGCATTTTCTGCCTAACACTTAGACAATTCATCTTAATAGCTCTACTTTACCTTCTCTATTATAAGACTCTGCTCAAACCTTCTTTTCAAAATTTTGACCAAGTGTTTTGTCTTTTCTGTCCAAAAAACGCAATGAAAATCTTGCACATCTCTAAATTCGGGGGTGGGGAAGGTCTGAGCAGATGCGGTCATATCAGGCAAATGCGTTCATCATCATCGTCAAAAAAAAAAAAAAAAAAAAAAAACACTACTGTCAGTGCAAGGGAAAATCCCAACTTGATAAGAGTTAAGTCGTGAAAGGAACCTACTCGTAGTTGGATGTTCGCATGACACCCGTGGGAGCAAGTCAAAACGAAGGTAGATTTCTAGGATCGATGCAATATAAAAAAAAAAAAGAGAGAGAGAGAGAGAGAGAGAAAATAAGGATAAAGAGACAACTCCTATGACCAGCAAAAGTAAAACTTGGCTAAGGATCAAGAGTTGAAGTTGAGCTTGGTACACAACCGAAGTTGGATGCTCGCATGACACCCATGGGAGCAAGCTAAAACGAAGGGTGTAACCATGATTAACATTCTCTATACGATGACGCAAACCAGGCCACCACATAAAATATGCACTTCGTTGTTTTCACAAGAAGAGGTAAAAGATTCTTCTCAAAACTAGAAAAGAACTTTGGGCAGAGGTTTGTCTTAGATAAGAATAAAGTACAGCATGGTGAATAAATGTCGAAGGATAGAAGGAACTTATAGGTTGAGAAATTATGTAGAGGTGGAGAATTCGGAGTAGCCGATCGACGCAAAGTTAGGATAGGAGTTGAGCTGAATTGCCTTAGTCGAGGATATGCTTGAGGACAGACCTTACTTATTGGGATCCAAAGTTATAGTTCACATTGACCACTCGACAATAAGATATTTAATGACCAAAAAAGATGCGAAGCCGAGGCTAATCCAATGGGTTCTTGATAACTTGTAGAAATACAAGTTATTTATACCGTTTTTATTTAGATTATGCAGCAAAAAGAAGGAAAAGTCGCGTTGATAGTATAGAAATTGGCTTAGAAATACAAAAATTGTAAAGTGTCGTGAACACACCCGCTAACCCCATTGCGATGGTAAAATGGAATGTCCAAGTCTTTGTTTTGCAAGAAATAAGTCACCACATGCGAAATCGCTCGAGGACAAAAAAATGAACAACGCATCCACATTGCATGTGGAAATCATTCAAGAACGAAAAAGAACAATGCAATTGCAACGCATGCGACGATCGATCACGGACTCAAACAATCAACACATTTCCACCGCATGTGACAACCGATAGAAGATCAAAACAATTACACCGCATGCGGCGATCGTTCGAAGATGTGAAGAGAAACGCATTCGCAAGGACTTCTGACAGTGTACAACTTTTCTGTTGTACGATTCTAATAAATCAATCGTGGAGCAAAATGGACGTTTCCACCGAACCATGGCAAGAATTATCAGATTTTCAAAGTGGGACCACTACAATGAATGGAGGCTGGTCTGAAGAGACAATTTAGAGAAAATCCGGGAGAACGATGAGACAAGGTTGAAAGGTAAATCTCTAAGCAAGCAATTATTTCCATTCTCGAAGAAGAAGCTATGTGCGAAAGGTCACTTCTACCTAGAAAGCAAGCCTAAGAGGGAAGCTTTCCACTCCATTTCTTCCACACGTTGGCAAGCAAAATGTCTCCAATCCGGATCCGTGTCAAGACATTGACACTCTTTCCATATTTGTTCTTATTTTCTATTCATCTACTGTGTTCATCTATCTTTAATCCTTCATTCACTAGCTGTAAAAAACGTTGATCATTAGATTTAAATATCATTATCGTAATCATTGTCATTTCTTTGTTCTTCTCAATACATTCATCATTCATTTTCTTCATCATGTGTCACTAATCCCTTGGGTAAAGGGGAAGGATTAAGCGAGCGAGTTAATCCTTCTTAAGGAAATCGGCTAAGTTTAACTAAAGCATGCTCAACAGCATCTTTACCTGTGAGAGAAGAAGTGAAGATGTTATTCCGCCTATCGAAAGAAGGTTGGAAGAATGCGTTAACTAAAGCGAGAAGCATTTCCAGAGATGGAAACAACCTTGCGTTCATCACGTTCATCCTAGTTTCACCATAGACATATGGGAACGCGGCCGATCACTGAAAGGTGTAAGCCAAGGGAAAGCGGAACCTTAGTTGCGTCCTCAACAAGATTGACAAACTTGCGATGTCCTTTCCCTCAACCCATTCTTTTTCTGATTCATTTCACAAGATTTACCACCGCATTCACCAGACACTTTTGAACATCTTCACAGCCAGTCCTCAACCTGTATATTAATAGTTTATTCATTTACTTTATCACGGCAACTTATTTTATCGCATTTTATTTTTCAGCACATTTTATTCTTTACCGCAATTTACTTCTTTACCACAATTTACTTTTCTGCAAACCCAATTGATTATTCTTTATGTTAACCGGTCGCATATACCACAATAGTATCGCATTAACTACAGTAATCCCCGTGTTCGACCTCAGATCATGTCACACCCCCTCCTCAGCCTTAACCCAAGACTTAGAAGAGAGCAGGAAGACATACTAATACCATTCTAAGGCAATATTTTTAATTTAACATTTCCCCTTTATCTTTTAAAAACCTTAATATGTTTACAATAACCATCTAAATTTTCATACATGTAGCTAAATTTTCCTATACTTTTCTATTACATGGTCCGAGCCGTGCCTTGAGAAATTACCAAGTCCTGGTGTTCGGTGGTTGTAGACTCTTCTCTGAACGCTCTGCTTTGCAACCTGAGGGGGGGGGGGGGGATAGAAGAAAACATTTGGGAAAAATGTAAGCTAATAAGCCCAGTGAGTGGTGCCTTTTAAAGTAACAATAGCTTTAACTACAAAACATATTTTTGGGAAGTCAATCACATAATCACAATTTCATTATAGTCTATGCATGATCACGTGTAAGCCTACTCAATCATTATAGTCCAACCACATGCTATTCTTGGCATGTTCACATCATTCATATATTAACAATCATAACAACTTTTCATGGAAACTTTCCTATATCCCGTTTTCCCGCCAATGTGCACATCGAAAACTATTTCCCGTTAGCCATGCTTAGCTATCTTGACTATATTTCTCCTCGGTTATCACTGACTATCATTTTTCGCCGACCGAAGACGATTATATATTTTCCCGCCTAGTACTACTTTTAAGCATGCTAACTATGTATTTTGGGTATAATCTTAGTTTTCACAGTAATTACACGGACAATATCATGGCCAGCAAAATACATTATAATCATGCATCTTGTACAAACCTATGCATTTATTCATTTAGAAATGCATAAATGTTAATAACCACTCACCATTAGCAAGATTTTCTACTGAAACTACTTTGAGAGTGTATTCCTGAAATTTCCTCCATATCAATGAAAAATTATCAATTAATACTATTAAATTAGTAAATAATGCTAAAATAGCCAAAATACCTTTATATATTAAAAGTACCAGCTTATCCTACTAAAAAACTTAGTCAAAATCTAAAAATCAACCCCTTAGAGGTTATTTTAACAATGGGGAGCACGAGGAGTCTGACAGGCAGTTGAGGCATTCGACCATATGCAGGGAGTGCGCGTGCTACGCCGCACGGTTGGCTACTGCGTTGGGTTGGCGTGCTTGTGCTGTAGCGTCATGGTCGATACATTGGCTGGTGCGAGGTGCCTGCTGCTTTGCGATGGATGGACACAGCGTTGGTTAGGCGCAAGGCATGCACTGCTTTTGCAATGGATGCATTGGCTGGCAGGGCTTATGTGTCCGTACTAGCTTCATCAACGCACCTTCAGCTCCTTTAGACCCTAATTATTTTGGTAGCCTCAATACTTAAACTTAATACTCTAAATGAGCTCTTAACATTGAGATTTTGGTGATGGCATGAATGAACTGTTCTTGCCCAACCCCTCTATTTATTGCCTTCCCAAGCTCATCCCCTTGTGACAACTCAACCTACATCTGTCCTTTTTTAAAGCTGCCAACACTAAACCCATTCCAACAATGCCATGAGTTGTTTTAACCTTAATTTTCCAGCCAAATTTCTTACTTTGCATGCAACCTCCTTCTTCCACCTGCTACTTAGAGTGATAAGACTATATTTGCATGTAACCTCCTTCTTCCACATCCTACTTAGAGTGATAGGACTACTTTTGTATGATTCTCCTTCCACCACCTCATTCACTTAATACTTAAGGATGTTTATCTATATAATTTGGTATGCTTATGAACGCATCTCTTGAATATTGCCATCTTCTTTTGGGGTTCTTTTCCCATCTATCAGACTTCCTTTTGTCCATGTGCCCATACATCCATTTACTAACGCTTAGGGTGGCTATAACCATCGCATGTTAAATGACATCGATGCATAGCCTTTGCCATGGATGCATGCCTTCGGCCAATGGCGCATACTTCCTTTGCCGCAAGCCACTTCACCGCACGCCTTGGTTTGCATTGATGCCTAAGTGTTTGGCCGCAATGAATTACCATGGCCGCATCATAGACGTATGCCACCAGCACATGGGCGGGTGGCATAGGCACTGACCATCGTTCGCAGGGCTCGCTCGGCCGTATGAACGCTCGACGCATGGGCGCTCGACGCATGGGCTGAGCGCTTGATGCATGGACGCTTGGCAGGGTGTTCGACGCATAACCTGGGCGTCTGGCATGGCCACTCGACATATGGGCGAGGGCGTTTGGCATGGCCGCTCGATGCATGCCTCCAGTGCATGCCTTGCCCGCGTTCTTGCCTACCCTTGCGTCTGCATGCCCCGCGTGCAAGCCCACGGCCACTACCCATGCCCGATTAGCGCAACATAGAGCTAGTCTCCCACACACCCTTAGGCCAGCCATCCACACATCCCTTGCGTTTAGTGTGCTTAGGCTCTCCACATGTGTTGGTCGTATTTCCAAACACTTTTTTCTCTTGGCCACCTTTTGATCCTCTTTATTTTCACATAACTAACCATTTTATCATGCCCCAATACATACTCCCTTTAGTAATATTTCTTTACTACTTAGGATTTTTCCTTCTCCTAATAACTTTCCACCTTAGATTTAGTGTTAGGGTCTTACAGATCACTCTGAGAAACTTGCATTGGAAATATACTTGGTTCCAGTGTAAGAAAACGTGTAACACACACTACACGAATGCATACTACGAAGCATTTAAGCATCATCGCATACATTTAGAACGTAGTATCGCATATTATCATAAATCACAGCACATAGCCAAACAATAATCATAGCTAATCAAACAATCATTTATTTAAATTTTAATTATTATAGTTCTCCTCCTCCAAGAATATAATATGGAGATAATCGACCGCAAGGGAATGGAGAACTAGGTCTCTAAACCGAGATTAGAGAATTCTGAAGTGGACCACATTCAGTCGGAGGAGAACACATCCTTCCTAGACGAACAATTGCTTAAGATTGAAGAACTACCCAGGTATGCAGATATTGTCAATTTCTTGGTTTGCAAACAATTTCTAGAAAATTACACATCCCACCAAAAGAAGCGGCTCATTCATGAATGTAAATCCTACTACTGGGACGAGCTAAATCATTATAGAAGGGAACCAGACCAGATCTTGAGACTCTGTGTGCCAGAGACTGCTTATTAGCCAATACTTTTTCAATGTCATGACTCACCTTATGGAGAACATTTTGAGGGATAGCGCACAACAGCAAAAGTTTTGCAAAGTGGGTATTAGTGGCCAACTCTATTTAAGGACACACAAGACTATTCTATGAAATGCGATAAGTGCCAACGCACTGGAAATATTTTAGAGAAAAATGCGATGTCGATGAACAACATATTGGAATTGGAACTTTTCGACGTCTGGGGCATAGACTTATGGGAACATTCCCACCATCAAATGGTGATAAATACATTCTGTTGGTCGTCAACTATGTTTCTAATTTGATTGAAGCGGTGTCATGCATCGCAAACGATGTGGCAACCGTCTCCAAATTCTTACAGATGAACATCTTCACTCGTTTTGGCACCCCACGTGCCATAATAAGTAACGAAGGAACCCACTTTGTCGATCATATCATTAACAAACTGCTAATCAAATACAATGTCCATCATAAGATCGCCATCGCATATCACCCCCAGACAAACAGACAAGCCGAAGTTTCCAACAGAGAAATCAAGCTGATTTTAGAAAAGGTGGTGAATCCCTCACGAAAGGACTAGGCCATGAAGCTTGACGATGCCTTGTGGGCATATAGGACTACCTATAAAACACCCATAGGCATGTCACTGTATGCGTTGGTGTTTGGGAAGGCATGTCATCTGCCACTGGAATTAGAGCATAAGGCGCTGTGGGCAGTGAAGAAGCTTAACTTTGATCTGAAGACTGCAGGGGAGGAAAGAAGACTTCAGTTACTCGAGCTGGACGAATGGACAAGCATATGAAAATTCTAAAATTTACAAAGAACATACGAAGCGTTGGCATGACAAAAAACTGTGTGAAAAGAATCTCCAGGCAGGACAGAAGGTCTTACTATTCAATTCAAGGCTACGACTCTTTCCAGGAAAATTGAAATCGCGCTGGTCTGAACCATTCATAATTAAAGAAGTATTCCAACACGGAGCGGTAGAATTAACAAACGAAGATGGGACCAGCGCATGTAAGGTAAATGGACAAAGAGTCAAAATGTATCATGGAGGAGATTTCCAACACGGGAAAACCTCCATGGACATGAGGAATTCAGAATGAAGAAGAAAAGTGTGGTCCCTACATTGATAAGCAACACACACTCGTCAGGGACGAATATTTTTTTTAGTATCCTTTTGATATTTTTCTTTCATGAATCTATCTTACTTTTTGCATAATCACTACTCTTCAGAATTTACAACTCTTTCTTTCATACTTTTTATCCTCTTGATATTTATCACTGGTCGTAGTAAACGATTGTGATGGAGCAATGTGATAAACTCAAACACGCGACTGGTTCGATTATCCCATCGCAATCAAGGAAGTAGCCCACCGCAAGAAAGGATGCAATAAAAAATAATGCAGGCGACAAAGCAAATTTGGGGATTGTATCTTTCCTTGCCTCTTCTTATTTCAATTTTGCACTTCTCGCACTTCAATTTAATATTGCTAAATTCTACTATCGCATCCTCTTTAGTTTGACTCAATCTTGAATGTTTTATTACTTTAGTTAGTCGCCACATTCACCCTGTACCAATTATGACTTCAATGATGAAATTCATTCCTTTATTTCTTACTGCATGTACTAGAGTCGAATTAATTTCAGGAAAATCAATTCATGAAACATTTCTAAAATTTAGTGGTCTACCAACTTTCCTTCAAAACTATTTTTATGAAATTTCCTAAGTCCATCGCATGAGTTATTTCGTCTCTAAGCAATGAGGACATTGCTGTGTGTAAATTTGGGGGTGCTAGTATTGTTATTTTCAACCTTGCCACTTCTAAAAAATAATAATAATAATAATAATACATTTTTGTATAACAATGAGATCGGATCCTGCTTGTAGTTGAATTTCCGCATGACACCCATGGGGGCAAGCCAAAACGAAGGTAGGAATCGTGATCAATGCATAAACCAAGTGATCGCAACTCCACTGCCAAATAAAGAGATGGGCATGAGTTCTGACTGAGAAAGAGCGCCTTGCTCATAGTTGGATGTCTGTATGACACCCTGGGGGCAAGCCAAAATGAAGGTCGGGCACTCGGATTAGTGCAAGATCACAAAACGAATATCTGAATCGTGCAAAGGTTAAAATCACTTGAACACCGGTTTGAGAAAGTTTGAAATAAGTCATGCGATGTCCTGGAAACGAGTAAAGTTTTTTTTTTTTTTTTTTTAAGGTTAAGCTTGCGGCCCTAAAGATTAGAAGTATTTTAAGAAGAGATCGGGATAGAAATTAAGAAGGCATTGGTTCATGAAATTTGAATAAGGCACCTTGAGAAGTCTAGGTAGGGTAAAGGCGATTGAATTTTTAAAGAAAATCATTATTTTTGCTTGAGGACAAGCATTGTTTTAAATTTGGGGGTGTGATAACTGGTAGAAACACAAGTTATTACAACTCAAATAAGTAAAAAAATAAGAGAATGCGACGGGAAAGTAGGCAATATCATGTCCAAAAGTGCTAAACTGAAAGGAATTGCGATCGCGAATGCTCATCGGTGACAACTCACTTGAAGTTGCGATCGCAAGTCATGCGACCGTGAGAAGTTTGTTAAAAAAGTGGCCGCATAAAAACCTCGCATGAAGGTGACAACACAATAAATGATGATGGGACGGAAAGCTGATAACGGTCGATTCCGAATTTAGTTGACAAACTGTTAAACACCACACTGTAGC
This sequence comes from Benincasa hispida, assembly GCF_027475165.1. Classification (NCBI taxonomy): domain Eukaryota; kingdom Viridiplantae; phylum Streptophyta; class Magnoliopsida; order Cucurbitales; family Cucurbitaceae; genus Benincasa; species Benincasa hispida. The sequence continues at coordinate 74,849,174 of NC_143489.1, forward strand.
AAGTTGATGCGTTATTTTATGATGTGGAATTATGGATGAAATGCGATGATGGAGTTGCGTTGAGCACTCAAGTTTTCTCAGTGGAATCCAAGTGTAAACCCCACTAAGTTTCCTGGTAAGTCCAGGGTCAAACTCCAGGACTTGGGAAAACGGTATGCGGTGATAATTTTTCATGAAAACCTTGTGGTAACCAAATAATCAATAGTTGTTGTGATTGTTGTTTGCGGTAATGAAATAACTAAATGCGACGGATTTGAGAAAAGTTTAATTATGCGATAGATGCACTGAATATGCGGATGAATGGGTTGAGAAAGTCTTTAACTAGTGTTACCTGGGAATGTGTCAGACTATGCGTTCATGCTACACCCATGCACAACAAGTCATTTTGCAATGCAAATGCAGTGCTCCTAAGTCTAGGATGCATGTGTTGAATGCAAAAGTTTCCATAGAGCTTATCCCTAAGTCTCTACTTTTTTCCTATGCGATGATGCAAGATGCACGCAAAGACAAAGTGACCGCATACAATGATACCCTATCTTTAAGATGCATGCGATGCAGTAACAGTGCTTATTTCTAAGCTCCTATCTCTTGATTATGCATTCTAATCTTACTCTCTCGAGCCTAGATTCTAACCTGACTTTTCCAAGCCTAGATCCTATCCTTAGACTACCCTCCTGATTATCTCTAATGGATGAATGAAGCATACATAATACAAGATAAACGCATAGAATGAAGATCCCTAGTTATGCTAGCTAAGTGCTTTTCAACCCATTGAATAGATTTAGCTACCCATGCATAATAACCAGAGAGTGAACAGATATAGAGAAGTAAATTCCATTTCTATAAATAAGTTTGAGTAAAAATAACAATGGATGATAAAGGTATAGAGCCTGGTAGCAATCCCTTGTTGCCCAGGCCTTTACACTGGCAACCCTATTCGGTTCAAAAGATATTCCTGCTTCCGCAGGAGCTGACACTCTCTCTGATCTTGATGCTTCTGGCACTCTCCCGAGTTCACCGGAACAATTTATCGACATAACCTCATTCTCTCGCTTTCGCCTTAAAATAAATGAAAAACTAAGAACAAGGCTAAGCTAAAGGAAAATTCTCTAAGTGTTCGAACTTGATGAATTGGTGAACCCCTTTTCTGAAGGATGCCTTCAGTATTTATAGAGCCTTCGGGGTGAAAGACGACTTCTCTCTTATGATTTCATGGATGGGATGACTTCAATTCTCTGACTGATGCACCGAATATTTGTCATTGAAAAGCTGCATCTAGTTGTTATCGTTAGCGGCTTGTCAACTTAATTCGGATTCGACCGTCATCAGCTTTCTGTCCCATCGTGATTAATTATGCTTTTCACCCAGATGTGCCCACCAATTTGTGGCAACTCTATGCGAAAATCCTTCTTGAGCAGATGTTTGCGAGCACAAATCACCGTAAAGCCTTGCAGTAATGCTGCGCTCAACCATTGATTTCTTGTGATCGCGCTTTTCACCTTGCGTCAATGCATATTTTGCATAAAAATACAAAAATTAACTGTTTCTATGCGATAGACGCATGCGACCGCAATGTTATAAACTTAACGCTTTTTGGACGCAATCTAACATATTTTATCAACACAAACCTTCATTATTTAAGAACTTAGCACTGTAATATTGTGCATTTCTGCCTGTTATCACACCTCTAAATTTAAATAATGCTTGTCCTCAAGCATAAGCTAAAGATTTCCTTTAGCAAGTCGACCATAAATCTCTTTTCCTAGATTTCTCAAGGATACTTCCTTCAAATCTTATACACCAAAATTTTCTTAAGTCTTATTCAAGTCTCTTCCTAAAATATTTCTAAGACCTAGGGACCGCAAGTTTAACCTTCAAAAGAACTTTACTAAATTTCAAGACATCGCATGATTTATTTCAAAAAGAAAACTTTTTCACCGAGGTGTCAAATGATTTTTATCCTTGCATGTTTTTGGCATTATTATTTTTTTTTCTGACCATGCGCTGATCCAAGTGCCTTGCCTTCGTTTTGGCTTGCCTCCACGTGTGTCATGTGGACATCTAACTACAAGCAATGCACTCTTTTTCAGACTAAACTCATACCTACTTGGCAGCGGAGTTGCGGTCATTTATTTATATGTTGATCCTGGTGACTTACTTTTGTTTTGGCTTGCCCCCATGTGTGTCATGCGGACATCCAACTACGGGTATGTGCCCTTCACAACTTAACTCTTATCAACATGGGTTTCCCCATTTCGTTGACAGTGGAGTTGCTATTCTCAAGATTTTTTTTTTCAATGCTAAAATAGCAAGGTCGAAAATAAATACCTCACCCCCAAATTTAAAAATTGGCAATGTCCCCATTGCCAAAAGATTGAAAGAAGTCATGCAATGTTCTTAGGAAGCTATGTAAAGAAAGTTTGAAAGAAAGCTAGCAGACCTCTAACTTCTAGAAATATTTCATGAGGTGACTTTTCTAAGTCTTAAGTTGATTCTAGTATATATGAAAAAATAGAAGCATGTGTTTTATCATTGAAATCATAATTGGCAAAGAGACAGGATGCGGTGACTTACTAAATTTAACCATGTTAAATGATTGTGATAATCAAACAGGATGCGGTGATAAGATTTTCAAAATTAAAATGCAATGCGAGAGTGCAAAATTTTGAATAAAGTTAAGGAAGAATACAACCACCAAATTTGCGTTGTCGCCCGCATTGTTTGTTGACGCATCCTACTTTGCGGCGATCTTTTTTTGTTTTGGATTGCGGTGACGGAATAAGATAAGTTGGGGCATAAGGTTTCTCGAGATGGGTTGGAGGTGGATAAAGCAAAAAAAGAAGCAATTGAAAAACTTCCACCTCCAACAAGCGTGAAGGTTGTACGAAGTTTTTTAGGGCATGCCGGATTCTACAAATGCTTTGTGAATGACTTTTTGAAAATAGCACGACCACTGAGTGCATTGTTGGAGGCTAACAAAAAATTTGATTTTGACAACAATTGCCTCAACGCATTCAGAATTTTGAAGAATGCACTTATTACTGCACCCGTGTTAATTGCACCTGATTGGACACTTCCTTTTGAAATAATGTGCGTTGCAAGCGGGTATGCGATTAGAGCAGCTTTGGCACAGAAGAGAAAAACAATCTTACATCCCATCGCATATGCGCAGCGCATTAGAGAGACTAAAAGAAAAGAAGTTGCGGAGTGGAAAAGGGAAGAAGAAGATCAGCGCAAGGAACGGGAATGGAAACAAAGACAAAAGTCCCGCCTTACGTTGG